>NC_077229.1:227607556-227910056 GCF_027887165.1 Monodelphis domestica
CTCTTTTCTGTTATAAGTTCTAAATGATTTATGCTCCATTGACCTAAGATTTCTAGTGTAATTTTATGGGAATTAGTGTCTTATGTTGTACATATAGTAAAACTTTTTTGGGAATTGGATCAAGGGAATATCCCTTCTTCAGAATGACAACATTGCTTAGTTTCTTAAATAAAGAGGCTATGCTTAGAGACATCACTTTCCTGATTAGGGGGAAAAAAATCTCAACAACAACTAATGTGTATCTATTAGATAAGTCCTGAACTGATGCCAACATGATCCTTCCTTATCAACCTTTAGATGATGTCTTGTTCAACTACAGATCACTCTGCAAACAGACAGAATTGCATAGATTCAATTTAGGGTTACTCTGTACAATCCTGTGATTTTATTTCCCAAATGACTCACGTTTTAGCTACTGTAATATGCCGCCTTCCTCTGATAGGCATGTAGCTTATTCTCTTCAGAATTTGGCAGTGCTTCTGGACCTTGTCATGACAAAAATGTTATTGAAATTTAATTTGTATCCCCATACCTGTGGACTTCAGAAAATAAATTAGATCTCTCCAACTACACAGACAATGAAGACAAAGAAATTTAATAATAAAGGGGAAAGGTAGTTCAGTGATTCTCACCCTGTTACTCTGGAATGCTAACATACTCCATTATGAATGAATGAATACATGGAAAAGTATTTGTTAAACACTTACTATGATAGACTCTCAGTTAACCATTTGGGGCACACATAAAGCAATAATCCCTGCCATAAAGGAATTTACAATTCAAAAGGGAAAGACAACACATAGATAGAAATGAGGGAGAAAGGGTGGTCTAGGAAGTCATAGGAATAGTGATGAAGTTACAGGGTGATTGATTAACATGCCCTTGGCAGTAAAAGTAGTGTTGATTTGATGATAACTGATCCCAGAAGAAGAAAAGCAGGAAAGAAAATAGAGGGAGAAGAGAGAGGAAGTAGTTATGAATAGAATGGTAGGAAAATGGCCAGGGTACATTGTGGTCAGGTGTGGAAAGACTCATTTTTATGAAGTGTCTCTTTTTTTGAGATGTAACCTAGTGACACATAGAAATAAAATTGGATGAAAAAACCTCCTATTTCAAAAAAGAACTATATCTATATATGTGTATATGTATGTATATTCACAAATTACATTTTATATGTAACCTAAGTAAGAAAAATACAAAATATATACAGTGTACTCCAGTTTATGGAATTAAAATAATAAGTAGAGACTGTATATTAAACAGAATAAGTTTTCTAAATTCACTTTTGGAAGTCTATTATTTCTTTTACATGGATTTAATATTTTTTAATTTACCACTTATTTTTATTTATACATATATATAAATATAATATATGACATAACACAGCACCTATGACTTGTTATAAATGTGTTAAATATAATGAATAGGTTTATTTAAGAGATATAAATTCTCACATTAGCTATGTTCAAAAATCTATATCTTATTTTTATCCTCTCCTTTCCACCCATCCCCCTTCCCTGTTCAAAAAGGCAAGAAAAATTTGAATATTGTATGAATCATTTATTTGCGTCTTTCTTTAAAAAGTAAAAGTACCAAACTGAATTCTAAGACAATCACCTCCATCCTTCTTTCTTTGCTAATAGAGACTTAAAGTAAAGTAAAACATCTTTTAAAGATTTTATTTACTTTTATCAGGATAGCAAGAATGTATATGTGCCTGTGTTTGTCCAGTACTAATTCCCTGAATCATGGGTTGACTTAAAATATCAGGAAGGACATGTATTATTATAATCTATTCCTATTTCTATGCTTCTTTATCTTCTTCCTATAAATATGGGTTTTGAAGCAGATCATTCTGCTTTTGGATAGCTCTAAATAATAGAAAGCTGTTCTTTGCATCAAGCTCAAATCTGGCTCTTCAGTTTCCTCTCATTTACCCTACTTAATTCCTCCAAGGAGAAAGAAAAGGAGTTTAATCCTCTTTCCCATAAAATCCCTTCAAATATTTGAATATGACAATGATGTTCCCCCTTCCAGTATCTTTTCTTATCAGGACTAAATGGTATCATTTCCTTCAGTGAAACCACATATGGGATGGCCTTGAAGTTCCTTACCATCATGGTTCTTCTTTCTTGACAACACTATAGTTGGTCAATTCCTAAATCACGACCTTCCTAAAGCAATCCAGGTGTGAACAGACCAGGGCAAAATATAGTAGATCTCTAACCTTCCTTGTTGAGTACTCTACCTCACTTAAAGCAACCCAAGCATAGTTATTCTACCTTTTGTCTCTCTTGTCTCTTGTTGCTTTTCTACTCCAAGTACATCTAGAAAAGAGTTAGCATATATATACATATATAAATATATATGTATATATATAAAATTGGTATTCTTTTAGGGATGTAGGTTATACTAGATTGTCTCCAAGGTCTTTTAAAACTGTGAAATGTTATGTTTCAATTATTCTGCAGGAAAAGATACAACACAATGAATAAAAGTTATGAAATTAAGAAATTGACTAGTCTATCCCTTTAATAAAGGAAAATATTTTTGTAGTGACCATGTGATACCCTAGAGTCTCCATAGAAATCCTAATTGAATGAATGAAATATTTTTCAGGCTTAGTTAATAAAACTGGAATAGTTCATAAGAACAACAAAATAATTACATATATGGATGGTACTTGAATGGGCATACAAATTAAAATAACTAGAAAGAGAACAAATTTAAAATCCCCAGATAAAAAATAAATTAGAAATCCTATAAATTAAATGAGAAATTAACAAAATTGAAAGTGAAAGAACTATTGAATTAATAAATAAGACTAGAAGCTAGTATTTTGAAAAAACTAAATAAAATAGATAAAGTATTGGTTAATCTGATAAAAAAAAGGAAAGAAGAAAACCAAATTAATAGTATCAAAGATGAAAAGGATGACCTCACCTCTAATGAGGAGGAAATTATGGCAAACATTATAAAGTGTTTTACCCAATTAAATGGCAATAAATATGGCAATCTAGGTGATATGGATAAACATTTGCAAAAAATATCAATTGCCTAGATTAACGGAAGAAATAAAATACTTAAATAATCCCATATCAGAAAAAGAAATTGAATAAGCCATCAAAGAACTTCCTAAAAAAAATCCACAGGGCCTGATGGATTTACAAGTGAATTCTATGAAACATTCGAAGAACAAGTAATCCCAATACAATACAAATTATTTCATAGAATAAGCAAAGAAGGAGTTCTACCAAATTCCTTTTATTACACAAATATGGTACTAATTCCAAAGTCAGGCAGGTCAAAAGCAGAAAGAAAACTGGAAACTAATCTCCTTAATGAAGATAGATGCAGAAATATCAAATAGAAAACTAGCAAAAAGATTCCAACAAGTGATCATGAGGGTTATTCATTATGATCAGGCAGGATTTATACCATGAACGCAATAATGGTTCAATATTAGGAAAACTATCCATATAATTGACCATATCAACAATTAAGCCAACAAAAATCACATAATTATCTCAATAGACTTAGAAAAAGTCTTTGACAAAATACAACACTCATTCCTAGAAAGTACAGGAATAGAAGGGCGTTTCCTAAAAATAATAAAAAGTATATATTTAAAACCATCAGCAAGTACCATTTGCAATGGGTATAGATTAGAAGCCTTCCCAACAAGATCAGGAGTGAAACAAGGTTGCCCATTATCACCTCTATTATTTAATATGATACCAGAACCTCTATCAGTAGCAATTAGTGAAGAAAAAGAAATTGAAGGTATTAAAGTCAACAATGAGGAGACCAAGCTATTACTCTTTGCAGATGATATGATGGTCTACTTAAAGAATGCTAGAGAATCAACCAAAAAGTGGAAATAATCAAAAGCTTTAGCAAAGTTGTAGAATACAAAATAAAGCCACATAAATCATCAGCATTTCTATATATTTCCAAAACATCTCAGCATCAAGAATTAGAAAAAGAAATTCCATTTAAAATCAAACTAGACAATACAAAATACTTAGGAATCTATCTGCCAAGACAAACACAGGAATTATAAGAAAACAACTACAAAACACTTTTCACACAATTAAAACTAGATCTAAACAATTGGAAAAACATTAATTGATCATGGGTAGGATGAGCTAACATAATAAAAATGACAATCCTACCCAAACTGATTTAATTATTTGGTGCTGTACCCATCAAACTACCAAAAGACTTTTTTACAGAATTAGAAAAAGACAATAACAAAGTTTATTTGGAAGAACAGAAGATCAACAATATGAAGGGAAATAATGGAAAAAATTAGAATTAAAGTGGTCAGCAGTACCAAATTTAAACAGTACTATAAAGCAGTGGTCATCAAAACCATATGGTACTGGCTAAGAGACATAAGGGAGGATCCATGGAATAGACTTAGCATAAATGACTTCAGCAATATAGTGTATGATAAACCCAAAGAGCCCAGCTTTGGGGACAAAAATCCACTATTTGACACAAACTGCTGGGGAAATTGGAAAACAGTATGGGAGAGAATAGGTTTAGATCAACATCTCACACCTTATGCCAAGATAAATTCAGAATGGGTGAAAGACTTGAATATAAAGAAGGAACCTCTGAGTAAATTAGGTGAACATAGCAAAGTATACCTGTCATATCGACGGGAAAGGAAAGATTTTAGGACCAAGCAAAAGTTAGAAAACATTAAAAAATGAAAAATAAATAATTTTATTACATTTAATTTAAAAGGTTTTGGATAAATACAATCAATCCAATCAAAATTAGAAGGGAAGTAACAAATTGGGGAAAAATCTTATAAAAAATCTTTGACAAAAGTCTAATTACTCAAATTAATTGAGAGCTAAATCAATTATATAAAAAAAATCAAGCTATTCCCCAATTGATAAATGGGCAAGGGACATGAATATGCAATTTTCAGATAAAAAAATCAAAACTATCAATAAGCATATGAAAAAGTGTTCTAAATATGTTATAATTAGGGAAATTAAAATCAAAACAACTCTGAGGTACTATCCAACACCTAGCAGATTGGCTAACATGACAGCAAAGGAAAATAATAAATGTTGGAGGGGATGTGGCAAAATTGGGACTTTAATGCATTGCTGATGGAGTTGTGAATTAATCTAACCATTCTGGATGGCAATTTGGAACTATGCCTAAAGGGTTTTATAAGACTGTCTGGTCTTTTTCCAGCCCTACCACTGCTGGGGTTATACCCCAAAGACATAAGGGAAAAAGGCTTCTACAAAAATATTTATAGCCTCTCTCTTTGTGGTGGCATAAAAACGGGAAAATGAGGGGATGCCCTTCAATTGGGGAATGGATGAACAAATTTGGTATCTCTTGGTGATAGAATACTTTTGTGCCAAAAGAAATAATGAACTGGAGGAATTCCATGTGAACTGGAATAACCTCCAGGAATAGATGCAGAGTGAAAGGAGCAGAAGCAGGAGAACCTTATCCACAGAGCCAGATACAATGTGGCACAATTGATTGTAATAAACTTCTCTACTATCAGCAATGCAATGATCCAGGACAATTCTGAAAGACTTATGAGAAATAACACTATCCACATTCAGAGGAAAATCGGTGGGCGCAGAAACAGAGAAGAAAAACAATTGCTTGATCACATGGATGAATGGGGATATTATGGGGGGTGTAGACTCTAAATGACCACAATGCAAATATTAATAATCTGGAAATAAGTCTTGATCAATAACACATTTAAAACCAGTGGAATTTCTCATTGGCTATTGGAGCTGAAGGGGGTTGGAGGAGGGGAGAGAAAAAACATGTATCATATAACCATGGGAAAACATTCTAAATTAATTAATTAAGTAAAAATATTTAGTAAAAAAAGTACAACCGAGGTGAAATTGGGAAGAGATTGCTACTAGGTCTGTATTTAGAAGCCCCACAATGTGGTAGTTCTGCATCTTCAATTAAGGAATTTAAGGAGAAAGTAGACATCAAGCATTGTTACCTAACCTTTTTTCCTCCAAAGTGTTGTCAAAGTCCCAAAACACCATCCCTATGATCTTTCCTTTTCTTTCCCCTCTCACACTATGGAAAATCTTCCTCTTACCTAGGCATAGCTAAAAAGTAAGGGGATTTTCTGCCTTTTCTCTTATCTTATAAACCATAATTAAGCTTATGTGAAACCTATACCCTTTCCAACCTCTATCCTGGATAAGAATAAAGCCTCCTTTATGACAGAGCAAGTATATTTCTCACCTAGGATGTTTTTGCTACTCCAAAACAGGAAAAGAAAAAAAAGAATAATAAAAAGAAACATATAAATAATTCTAATTCTGGAATGAAAGAGATCCAAAACTTAAAATAGTTTTACAAACATAACTTGGTATCAAATGACTTGCTTAAATTTCTTTCTTATAACAATATTTCAGTATAATTGTTTATTAAAACCTGTTTATTGTTTTATGGATTTTAAAACACTCTTCTGAAAGTGGGCCCATAAATTTCATCAAATTGCCAAAAGAGTCCATGATGCGAAATATGTTAAGAACTCCTGCTCTAGAAACTCAAATTGGACCATCAGATAGATGTAATATATGTTAATTAAAAAATAAACCTCATAATAAACATATTAAACAAATTTATATGACTAAAGTAGTTTAAAACACATTCATTCCTATAGACATACATGAAAACATGAATCAGATACAGTTGCACTTTCAAATTGCATGCAAAATCTAAATTATCCATTAAAGCAGTAAATTACAGAATCAATTCAATCAAAAAACAATGAATCAATAATTTTAAAATGCAATTAAAAACTAATCCAATTAAACAAAAGAACTAAACTAGTAGCTAAAGGATAGGCAGGTCAAAAATATATTTGGAAGTCAAAGCAAAAAATATGAAAACTATTTATTGGAGTTGCATTTAGGCTATCTATTGCATTTGAGAACATAATTAAAAGAGAAAGAAAAGGGAAGGGGAAAAGCACAACATCTATTACATATCAGGAATTGTGCTGGGTGCTTCTTACAAAATATTATCTCATTTATTTATCACAATAATTCTGGGATGTTGGCACTATTATTATCCACATTTTACTTTGAGAAAAATGAGACCAAATTTAAATGATTTGCTTACAGTCAATAATAAGTGTCTGTGAAGTCAGGTGTTAACTGACTTCAGGCCAAGAGCTCTATCCAACTGCATAACCAGTTGCTTAGAAAAACACTCCTCACTTGACACACAGTAGCACTTTATATGTAGGAAGAATATACAGAGTTTCAATAAAGAGAAATTCTAACTTTGATTCCCTAAGTAATTTTACTGTAAAACTATAGATTTATAAGATATTGAAAAACATTTTCTGGCTTTGATAATAGGCTGTAAAATAATATGATGAGACTAACATTAGAATTTTCAAAAACAATAATTTTAAAAGTCTGGTTTAGACATACATATGTATACATATATACATACCTCATATGTATTTATATTTCATCATAAATCCACAATTAAAGAGATCTCCCTACAAGCTATGGAAAAAAAAGAACTTCAAACTATTGATAACTAAGTAAAACAATAAAAATACCTTTAGTTAAAAATTAATATGATTACATATATAAAAGTTTTCTAACCAAATTAGAAATTATGGAATTTTATTTTGGCATAAAATATCTGTAATAATGATTTGTCAATAGGGTTAAATGGATAAAGAACAGTCAAAATATTATGTTTCTTTTAGTGATGAAGGTATTTACTACAGATGAAAATAATAGTTGCCAAAAAAATCACCATCTAGCAGTGATGAAATCTAGCAGTACTCTATAAATATATTTTGTATAAAGGCAAATTGGTTTTATCTTGTAGTTTGCTGCAAGTATTTTTGTTTGTTTTTAAAGAATTTAAGGTGATAGTAATAGTATATGATAAAGTGAAATTCAAATCAGAAAAAAATGAGACAATCATTACTATTACATAATGGTAAAACAAAGAAGCAACAAATACACAGCAAATTTTAATTTATATGCTTTATACAATTAAACGGTTAACATTAGAAAATAAAGATTCAGATAAAAAAGAATATAAAGAAAAAAAAACATTGTCATAGTCTTAAGATTTCAGTGCTGTTCTAAGAATGTGTCAAATCCAAGATAAATATCAACAGCAAAAATTGCATATATGAATAGTGTAATAAATGTATTAGTATTAATTGGAGGAAGAAAATTTTTCTTGTGGAAGAAATACATAGACTTTAAGATACATATATGGACTTTTCTATCCACATAGACCATATTCTACATCATGGCATAATCCTGCATAATTTTTTGAAGGCAGGAAAACATACATAATACAACAAAATTAAAATTAACTAACAATACCATGAACATATTAGAAAACTACATGGTCACTGAAACAGTAAATTTGTAGAATATGGGTAAAAAGGAGAAAATAAAATGAATTTAAAAGAATAGCAATGTCTTTTAAGAATAGATTAAAGGCACTGAATCTCAAAATGTGATAAAGCTACTAAGGACTACCAAAAAAAACTGTTAAAAACAAACAAAGCAAAAACAATGACAATAAGGTATGTTGTAGTGAAGAGGAAGAAAGGCATTATGATAACACACATCAGCAAAAAGAAGAACTACATATCTATTATTTCATTTCTAAAATGTTATCTTTTTTGTATCAAGGAAAACAACCATTGAATCAGAAAGAATAAAGATGAATAAGGAGTTGAAACTAAAGAAAAATGAATAATGGAGGAGGATTTTTTTGGAGTATCTTGTTGTGCTCACTAAGGTAAAATTAAATAGAATGGATAACTATATCATGTGATAATGAGAGAAATGGCAGATCAGATTGCTAAGTAACTGTTAATGAAGTTCTAAAATTTATGCAAAAGAAGAGAAGTTCCTATTTTCCAAAAAGGAAAAAAATAAAAATGGGAAGAGGGTAGAACCTGAATGCTATAGAATTGGTAGCTAGACTTTGATTTTGCACAAAGTTGTACATTTTATTATTAAAAGGTTTGTGAGCATTTAGGAAAGAAAGTGGTGTTCACTAAAAGTCAATCTAGCTTTTCCAAGATCAGATAATAACATAACAGACTGATTTAATTTTCTTTTTTTGACAAGTTAGACTTAATAGATCAATTATATATTGGACCAAAAAATTTCACCAAATTCGTTGATAAAGAATTATCTTTTTGAACAAGATGGTATGATATAAGCTATTAATGTCAAACTCATATAGAAGTCATGAAAGGGAAGGCAATTATTTGTACATAATGGTCTTTGTGGGCCACATATTGACTTCCTTTTAAAATATAATGTTATCTATGCTTTGTTGTATTTTCATTTATTTTTAAAAATACATCCCACTTACTTTTGAATCTGGTTTTGTAGCATTAGGCAATGTTGTGAGACCTATGTAGCCCATGAGCCAAGTGTTTGACACTGCTAATGTAAGCTAAATAATACAGTTATGTTAACTCAGAATTAACTGAGTGAATGGAATAGAAAGGAATAATCTTAGACCAATACTACTTGGAAAGAATCATTAGAAAAAAGTTCTTGTGATTTTGTGACAATCAATGATTTTATCAGCAACTTTGATGAAGTCTTACATTACATTATAGTAGTTAACAATACAAGTACCAGAAAGATAAGAGAGTCAGGTTACAAAAAAATAAAGGTTAAATAATATTAGGTTGAAAAATTTCAGATTTTAATTTATTATAAAATAGTAACCAACACAAAAGTAAGGTTTTACATAGAGCTTTAAAAATCAGTTAGACAAATAGAGAATGAAAGATATAATTAGACAACAGTTTGTGGGGTAATGTGTGACTTTCTCCAACTCCATTTAGTTTCACATAAGTAGGAATTGAAGAAAAAAATGGTGGGGATAATCAAGGGTCGGGTTTGTCTAAGGCATTAGTGAGGATAGGACAGAGGCAAGAAACTGATAGAGGACTGGACAGAATAGAATTGGTTCACTCTAAGATCAAGACTGGAGAGAGGAGATAGTGAAGACAACAGAATTGATAACCTTCAGAAAGTACTGAGGCTTGGAGGTCAAGAGGGACATTACTAGATTAAGGAGAAATAAGACAAAATGAGAAATAAAACAAGAATAAATTCTGATCAAATAATATAATATCCCCATTTTAAGACATATTTGAATACTAAATGTCAAAGTTATTTAGCCTCCTCATCTGCAAAGATCACATAATGTTAGGTTGGATCAAATAAAACCAAATATAACAGGAATAAATTAAAAGTATTAAAGCAGTTGGGATTTAAAACAAACAACTTCCTCAATACAAGTTAAAGACCAAATGGTGATCCAGTAGTTTAACTTGAGGTCATTACTGGACTAGAAGGTCAAAACAATTCAATAGCATGATATGACAGTGATAAATTTATTTTAGCCATAACAACTCATTCAGAACACCTACTTAATCTTAAGAATACTACTGTTTCATATCAGTAAAAATAGTGAGAACACCAACGATCATAATTTTTTTTTTAAATAGTGGAGTAAATATTATTAAGGAAATGTTACACAGCCATCAGAAAACCCAACTGGTCTCAAAAGGTAGTACAGGCTGAAAATGCAACTGGATCAAAAGAGATCCATGGATAGTGGGCTACTTAAGAAAGATAAGGATGCTTAGGAATGAAACCCTAACCTTTTGAACCTTATTGGGAAGGGCTAATAAATCCATCCCACAAAATATCCCTTATTCCATAGGTGGAACACAAAACTTCAACAAATGGAACACAGAACTGTTGCAGATTAGTATCTGTCATATTGTTAATGTTATTTTTTCTTGGTTATATATGCATAAAACACTCAAATCTATGTGAGATGCAGGAAAGGATAATCCTTGCTCTCAAGAAGCTTACACCTCAAAATGAAACAATGTAAAGAAGCAAATGCACTCATAATCAAGTGAACACACATCCCAACTGTGTATAATAGTTTGGGTTTCTAATTAGATCATTTAAACATACAGTCAATGCAACCAGGATGTGAGATGTGGTTGAGTTAATGTTACAATTAGAACATTGGCATTTGCATTTACAGACTTTTTTGCGTTTAAATTTGTAACCTTAACTTTACATTAACAAGTTTTTATGTTTAATTTCTTCTCCATTTTTTGAAATAACAGAAAGAAACAGACAGTGGTTAATAGTGTTTGCATTTAAATGGCCTATGTAGGCTGTGGAGTTACCACCTCATTGAGTTGAATAGATTGAGGAAGGAAAAATCCACACTTTTGCTGCTGTTGCTTTTGTACAGCTGGAGATAGTTTTCTGCCAAGCTACATTAACAGAAGCAGATTGGATTTTGTTGTGATGTCTGGATGTTTGTTACAAAAAGACATAGGGACTTAATTTTTCAAAGTAAATTTTAGAGTTGACAAGGGAAGAATAGAGGAAGGTCTAAAGAGAAGCTTTTAAAATGGACATCATTTACAATCTCATCCCTTCCATCCCAGTCTCATCTATAGAAGTTTTCTTCCTTGGAGCTGTGTCCATCTAACTGGGGCAGAAATCAGATATTGTGGAAATATTGGCCTATTCCCATCTATTAAGGATCCTGTGAAAGCTCTAACAATGGCTGGTCTCTATTTCATGACCCTGAAGTTTCAATAGTCTTGTGTAATCAAAAAATGTTAGGTCAGACATGTAAAATTGAGTAATGGTCATGATGGCAGATGAGCCAGAAAAATGGCCTAGGACACAGAGGCCTCACTCTCTCTAAGAATATAATTCTTTCTTCTTTCTTCTTGGATGTTAGTTGAAATTCTAGTTGTTGTTTTCCCAGACTCTGGAACATTTATTCTCCCCCCCCCCTTTATTAATTATCCCTTTTGACCTTTTTTTTTAACACTTTAACAATCAACCATAATGACTTCTTTTAGGTCTGTTCTCATATCACATTTCCTTTTCCTTCTTCTAATTCCACAAATGATCTAGCTATAGTTTTGGTATTAGAGTGAGCAAGAATGAAAATTAAAGAAGAAAACAGGGAGTCAAATAAAATGAGCAAAAGACTTTGGTTAAATTCTCTTTCTGTTTATAAAATCCTTCCCATATTTTGGCTATAGTAGGAACCTTCTTAAAGAGAAACTAATATCATATCTAAGCCTCTTGGCATCATGATCAGAGAAGAAATTTGAAAATGTTCAAAAAGGAGAAAAAGATTAGAAGAGAAAAATGTGGAATGGTACATGATCAGAACTTAATATCTACTGCTCTGGGTATTAAAATATTGTTATACTTCTAGAAAGAAATTCAATGTCCTGAAATGTTTATCAAATTTATTGAGTGGGTGGAAGCTTCAAATGAGCAAATATAGACTTGATACAGAGGAAATTTCTCTAATAATTTAGAAATTATTATAGAAATTATAGAAAGCCACAAAACTCCCAAAATCCACAATGAAATTAAAATGCAATTGGAAAATGTTTTACAAAATAAATAAAATATAATTCAACATAGATAATGTCAACTTGTATTTTTAAGTCAATTTTGAGCCTGAAGTGAACAATTTCTATTTAATTTTGAAACCTTTGGACTAAAGCATAGAAACATAGCTTGTTAGGGGTGTGAGGAAGTATATAAACTCAAATCTTCAAGTTTTGGAGGCCAACTCTCTACCCACTACATCATAATTGTCTCTCAGATATATGATAATGGAATACTTTAATACTTCAAATGAGTCATCATATGATGGAAGTGGTTACTGCCTCTGCCAAGTGGCCATATCCAAGTGGCCATAGCTTAGTCTTCATGAGTTGCTCTCATCAAAGGATGCTGACCACCTGCTGATAAACCTTTTGGTAATGAGCCTTACCCATAAGAGCTAGGCTGATCTTTAGCTATGATGGCATATAATCTTTTATTAGACCTGCATTTAAACTTTCCTTTTTATAAGACTCAGTACTTAATTTCTGCAATTGCTTCCTATAACTTCAGCTGAAAACACAGAGAACATAGAAACACCTGAAAAGATAGAGGCCTCCTTAGACAATATGATGTACCTATATAACAGCCAATCAATTCACAAGTATTTGCATTCTGATTACATACCATTCCACATTTTTCTCCTCTTCTTCTAATCTTTTTCTCCTTTTCAAACATTTCTAAATCTCTTCTCTAATCATGATGCCAAGAGACTTAGATATGATATTAGTTTCTCCAAATACTGTCCTAGGAATTGGAATTAGATAAGAAACAAAGACATCACCACTCCATCCAGTACCTCTGTTATATTTTCTACCTGTGACTTATAGCACTTTCTGGTACATTCCACTGGACAAGGCATTTATGCAGTACTTACCCAACAAAGGAACACACAACTGTGAACACACAGTGAGAGCTTCCTAAATAAATACTCTCTGGAGTCGTGTTGGTCTGTCCTGCCTTTTTTGTATATCATGTATTAACACCCACCTATAAAATTAGTGAATAGCAGCCATTGTAGGATCATAAATACAGACCTAAAATGGCCCTTACAGGTCAAAACTCAAGCCCATTTTACAGATGTAAATACCACTGTAAATTGTACATTTTTAATATACTTCCTATAATGGTATAGGAGGTCTTCAAGGAGAACTAACAATTCTATTGTCAGGGCTTGGGAAACTTTTTGCATGACTTCTTGTCTAGCTTTGATGGCCACCTTTCACCCCACTCTGACCTGTGGCTCCAGGAAGCTGTAGCATGTGCCATATCCCAAGAAAAAAAATGTTGGCAAATAGGCTAAACTGGACCAGGAGAAGCTGAAAGGCCTCAGACTCAGCAGTGACTCGAAGGATGTCTACCCCAAGACTTCCTCTGGCAGAATGGGCAAAGGAGAACAATTTGTTTCAAATGGCCTTGAAGGTGCCTAAAGTAGGACCCGTGGAGGTTCTAGAGCTTGGTCAGTATCAAAGAGGCCGAGATGGTCCTTTGCACTCTGGGTCATCATCAGTCCTACTGATTTTTGTCTTTAAAATTTTATTTTGGTCTTTAAAAATACCAAGAACTTCCTGTGACAATGTCTTTTGCCTTCAACTTGACATTGGAGGAGCTCTTGCTAAGTACGGCTTCTATCAGGACTACCACATGGGTGAGTGAGAAAGGCTGACTCCTTTCTCTGGTCTGTTCTGAGAGGTACTAGCCTCCAGAGGGGCCCCTTGTCTTAGAGGAGGCCTTGTGGCTAAAACCATTGTTTAATTGACCCTAGGCCCTCTGACTAGGGCTTCTGGAACCCTGCTGGAATAAAGCCAGGGTTTGTGCAAATAGTCTAGCTCGCTAAGCCAGATTTCTTACTCTGCCCTCTTCCTCATTTCTCTATTCTCACTTTCTATATTTTATGAATACATTGCTAAAAATCATTTGGAATTAATTAATTCCTGGAGACCACCCTCTGATAAATTTAGTCCAACTCTTTAATTTTAACCCCTTACATTCTGGCTCTAACAACACAAAGCCTGAATTTCCCCAGTATCAACAACAGGCATGACCCTACCCTAATGCCCTCAACAGGACCCAAGTTTTCCATAACCATATACTAATACATAAGTGATTCTTCTCTCTCTACTATGGTAGGACTTGCTTCTGAGTCTCTAGGTGTTATAGTTTTAATTACTGATTCTCATTAAGAAAATAACATATATCATGTTATATTGTGATTTTTCCTGACCATGATGAGAAAAGGAAAATAAACAAGAATCTAAATCATGTATGTATCTATTTCTTGTAACCTTTGTGATAGACTGATTTAATTTTCTTAGAAATATTGCCTGGCTTCTTGTGAAATGGAAAAAATCTACTGAATTACTCACTACTCCCAAATCACTGACATTTGAATAAAATGAAATAAAACTTTATCAAATTTCTAGATGGTATACCCTGAGGGAAATAACCCTTTGAGTCCTGAAACTTCTATCCTAAGACCTTTGAGATCCTGATTAATAAATACCTCACATGGCCTACTCTATTTAAGGAGCCGCAGCTATTCTTCACTTTTCACCTTGGAGCCATCTTTTCATCATCTTCCCCTTACCATAAAGGTATGTAAACCCCAACTAACCATTTCTGGCTCCATAATCAAATCAACAATAACTTTGTTACTGAAAAGAGGATGACAGTCTACTCCAATTTGGCTCTGCTCACTAATCCTGTTAATTTCCAACTCAAAACATCCTTCCTTT
Source organism: Monodelphis domestica (assembly GCF_027887165.1). NCBI lineage: Eukaryota > Metazoa > Chordata > Mammalia > Didelphimorphia > Didelphidae > Monodelphis > Monodelphis domestica. Next base: position 227,622,780 of record NC_077229.1, read on the forward strand.
ACCACCAGTACCCTAGATGTGTTGTTTAACCCAATTAGATTGTAATTTTGTTGAGGACAGGAATTGTCTCAATTTTGTATTTGTATCCTATGCTTAGAACAATGCATGGGGCACAAAGTAAGCACTTTGTAAATTTTTTAAGCTTTGAAAGATTTATTAATAAATGTTTTCATTCTTTTCATTCAAAATATATGAAGGACTAAGGAAAGAATTATCCTCTCATACCAAAATATAAAACTACCAGTAGCTAATTTCATTTATAGTTTCCATTTTAAAATTCAAACATCTTATTTAAAAATGGATTGATTTAATAGAAAAAACAGGAGGCATCTCATAATCAAAAGTCAAGAATATCAAAGAAATTAATGAAAAAATGTAACGGAATGATGTCTAGTAGTATCAGATACTGAACTATGTTGTGAAGTAATAATTATAAAAAAACTATCTGGTACTGGTTAAGAAATAAAAAAGTACATCTTTGGAACAGAACAGACACACAATAACATATATTAAAAGTTATAGTAACCTTGTATTTGGCAAAAGTAAAGATCTAAGTATTGGAGTTAAGATTTCACTATCAGATAAAAATTATTTGGAAAACTAGAAATCAATCTGACAAACTAAATATAGACAAATGTCTTATACCATTAACCAAGAAAAGATGCAAATAAATACATGATCTAAGCATAAAGGGAGATATAAACAAATTAAGAGAACAGGGAACATCTTACCTGTCAGATTTGTGATTAGGAGAAGAATTTATGAGTATATAAGATAAAAGGCACTATGAGATGCAAAATGAATAATGTTGACTATATTAAATTAAGACTGTTTTGAACAAATAAAATTAACATAGACAAGATAAGAAGGATAGCATTAAGTTGGGGGGGGTGAATTTTATATATGGTTTCTGAGATAGAGGTCTCATATCTAAAATATATAGAAAATTTTGTCAAATTCCCCAACTGGTCAATGGTCAAAAGATATGAACAGACAATTCTTGGATTAAATAATCAAAATTATATAAAGCTATATGAGAATGCTATAGATCATTATTGTTAGGAAAATGTAAATTAAAAATCTGGATATCATTTTTTTTAACACTTACCTTCTGTCTTAGATTCAATACTGTGTATTGGTTCTAAGGCAGAAGATCAGTAAGGTCTAGGTAATGGGGGTTAACTGACTTGTCCAGGGTCACACAGTAGGAAGTTTCTGAGGCCAGACTTAAACCCAGGACCTCCTATCTCTAGGCCTGGTTCTCAATCTACTGAGACACCAAGATGCCTGCAAGATATCATCTTACACCTATCAGATTCGCTAAAATGGTAAAAGATCAGAATGACATGTGTTAGAGGACATATGTGGGAAAATGGGGACAGTAATATACTGCTGATAGAACCATGAACTGATGCAGCCATTTTGAAGAACAACCTGGAATTATGGTCAAAGATTTAAAAATTTGTATACCTTTTGACCACTATTAGGTTTATTTACAAAAAATGATTAGGTAAAAAGGAAAAAGAATCTTTATGTTCTAAAATATTTAGTGCAGCTCTCTTTGTGGAGACAAAGAACTGGAAATTGAAGGGATCCCCATCAATTGGGAAGTGGCTAAAAATGTGGTGGCATATGATAGTGATGGAAAATGAATAGAACCAGGAGAACATATATATATAGATATAGATACAGATATAGATATAAACAAATATTTTTGAAGAATCACTTCTGTATGCCCACCTCCAGAGAAAAAACTTATGAATTAGAAAAAAAATTAATAAATAGCTCTAAATATAATTAAAACATTTTGTCAAATGATGTTTTCTCTGTTGGGGAAGGGAAGAAAGGGAGAGAATTGACTGGATATTTTAATGTATTGAATAAAAAATAAACAAATTTAAATTTTAAAAAAGTTTAAAGAGGAGGAAAATCAATATCTTATAATATCAGTTGGTCCAAATCCACAATCTATCACTTAAATACTTTGGCATACAAAAAAATAATATTATATATGTATATATATATATGTATATATATATTTCTCCCAATAGGTTTCCTTGAGATCAAGAGATTTTTTGTATTTATATTTTATTATATGTATAATATAATAATAATAATTTATATTATATTCTATTTATAGCAAATCACACAGTACCTGGCATATTTTTAAAATGCATTGATCAGTTGTTGAACCAGGTTAGATTTACAAAGGATCTTTTTCAAAATCTAGTGTACAAGCAAGTTTGTAGACAAAATACTTTTGTTAATTCATCAACAATGTGTAACACTAATAACTAAAAATAATTTACTTCCTCAAACTTTAAAAATATTAACTTTAAATTCAAATTCATCAAGTATCCATTCCATATGAAACATTTCTAAAGTCTTTCATGCTAAGTATGAAAAGTCAATGATGAGATAAAACTTACCAACTACTTTAAGGATTAGTTGAAAGACCATATAATTTGTGACATTGGTTTAGTTCAAATTCCATAGTATAAGGGAAAGAGCTTTAGATACAGAGCCAAGTATCTTGGCTTTGAACCTCAAATCTTTCTCATTGCTTTTGCAAATATAATGATGTTTTTAAACTTATTTAAATTTTTCATTATTTTTCCAGATTATACTTCAAAATAATTTTAATAACCATTTCTGAAATTTTATGATCCATGCTCTCTTCTTTCCTCCACTCTCTCCCTAAGACAGTAGGTAATATGTTATAGCTTGTACATATGTTTTTATATAATACATATTTCCATTTTCATCGTGTTGTGAAAGGAGGTCCTTATTGCTTATATTAGAGAAAAAAATCATGGAGGAAATAAAATGGAAAATAGCATGCTTCAACCTTCATTCAGACTCTATCAAGGGATGCCCTTTTATATTTAAGTTTTTTCATCTTTTATTTTATTTTTAAACCCTTAACTTCTGTCTAAAAATCAATGCTGTGTGTTGATTCTAAGGCAAAGAAGAAGTAAGGACTAGGCAATGAAAGTTAAGTGACTTACTTAGGGTCACACAGCTAGGAAGTGTCTTAGGTCAGATTTGAAACCAGGATCTCCCAATTTCAGAACTGACTTTCTAGCCACTGAGCTTCTTAGCTGCTCTTACTTCATATTTTAAATGAAAGAGTTGAACTAGATGAATTCTAAAGTCTCTTTCAGCTATAAACCCATCACTCTAGGAAACTCACTAAACTTCTTTAAGTCTTAGTTTCCTCACTTTTAATATGGTGGTGTGTGGGTGAATAGAAATTGGATTCCATCACTTTCAAAGTCTTTTTCCGCTTTATGTTCATGATCCTGGCAAGATGAGCTGAAGAGCTGTTGGGTAGAAGAATGAAAAAAATATGTTGGACTTGGTCCCAAAGGGCAGAACTTAGAGCAACATATGAAAATTAGATAGCAGCAAATTAGATTCAATATTAGGGAAACTTTCTAACAATTGTAATTGCTCTGAAATGGAATCAGCTTCCTCAGAAAGCAATAGGTTTCCCAACCCTTGAGATCTTCAAGTAATCACTGGAATGTCACTAAGGATAGATAGTAAAGAGAGAATTCTCCTTTCAGGTTGAGTTAGACAACTCGGGGATCATGTGATGCTTGCCTATCCCTGTCCTTGCACATTTTTCCTCCCTAGGTATTGTTTTCATTTAACTTATCTTTCAACATCCTAGGGACTGGATTCTATCTGGAGCAGATGAAAAATTATGATTGATGCAGCTAGGTGGGGCAAATGATTCTTTCAGTTAACAATTTCCTCCTCTTCCTTATGTTAAGTCTCTCATCCCCTTGTTTGTTTTCTCCTGATCCATGAATTTTGACCTTCTAGCTTCTGATCACTATCTTAGACTCTGAATTACTCTACTTGCCCAACCACATGGTAATGTACCTGCTGGTTTCATGCTTGGTCACTGAAGTCAAAGTCACTGAGCCTTCTACTTCCCCTTCACTTTCCTAAATAGATTTATTATTTTACTATTGACAACTTACCTTATTTTAGATCATGATATTTATTTTTTTTCTAGCTGTTACTGTGCCTTCTTTAGTTCTTTATTGGATGCTAGGATAGCTTGTTTTTCACAGTCCAGAATGGCAAAAAGGGTCTTGAAAAACTATTTTGTCATTTAAGCATGCTTAGATATAATTTTCTAACAATTCTATAAGCTAGTCATGGCTTGGCTATTCTGTATTTTTCTTCTTTTCGGTATAAAGACTATAACATATTCAAATCTGATGGCTATCTACTCCAAAATATCTCATTATACTGATGTAGAAATGAAGCTAAGAAACTTACCCATGAATGACAGAGCTGAGAATAGACCCTAGTTTTCTTGATCTTAGACCAAAGTAAGTCAGTTAAGCATAACAGAGCAGTAGACTTGCATATAAAATACTTCAGTTCTACTCCCAGATCAACCCTGGATCTTTATTAGGTAGGTGATCATTGTTGGCCATAGCACCTTTCAAAGTCTATTAAATATAGATATTAATTATATAGATATAGATATACTATTTAATTTCCTGGAAGATAAGCAATCCTTGAAGTACTCAACAAACATGTTATAAGGATCTCCATTATTCCATGTTAGTCCTGTAAAACTTGGAAACTATCATTTTATAACCATATATGCACACATATACATACACATATAAATATATATATTTAATATATTTGTTAATTATTAATTATCAATTAAATTTACAAATACTTTTTACAAAAAATTTTAAAAAATTTAAAAATAATTTAATATATTTAATTTTTTGCTGTTATTAAAAACAAAATTATCTTTCTTACTGCAAAAGGGAAGGAAAAGAAGAGATGACAAGAGAAGAAAAAGCAATGGAAAGGAAGCCAATGAAGGTGGATAGTTATTTCCATGTATGTTAGATACTTTCCTATCAAGTCTATTGATCTTACTTTATATGTCATCTTATAACAAAGTGGCTGTACATAAAAATCTCAACTCTTGGTATTTGTTTAACTCTTTTCAAATTCCTCTTTCTAGCACAAAGATCTTCAAATGACAAGAGGCAAGCTTTAATTGAAAACTTGAGCAGTGGCTGAATGTATCAGATTGACCAGATAGCTACTAAACACAAACATTTATATTGGATAAAGGGAAAGTCATTCCCCCTTACCTCAACCAACTTGATTAGGATCTCAGTAAGACAGGCAGTATTATACTACATATTGACACATTTAGTGTGGCATATGCATTTATTTATTTGCTATTTAATTTAATATACTATACATTTACATAGTCACTATATTTACACACACACAAACACAGAGAAAGAAGAGATGGTATTATCTTTGTGTACCCACACACACATTTGTAGCAAAGAATGAAAAAGAGGGGAGAAAAAGAGGGAGTTTTTCCTTTCCATTTTACTCAATTCAATTAATTTCCAAAAAGCATTTATTAAGCACCTGCTAAACACAGAGAACCATTCTAGGCCAAAGAGTTTACAAATAGAAAACTAAGCTACTCCCTGCCGTCAAGGAGCTTAAATTCCATTTTTCCTGCCATGAAAGAAAGTAGGCCACTTCAGGAATGAATGACCAATTGAGCAACAATTTGGATCAATAGCTGAACTCTCAAACTGCAATTGTGACCATAATACCCAATTGGGAAAGAGATGGTAGGATTTAGTCAAAGATATTCTTTCAGAAAATAATGCAATTCTGGGTCAATTGGCCTTAAATAATCTTGTTCATTTCAATATCTTTTTTATCAATTCAGCACAGATTATTAGGCACAGAAATCACATGAAATAACTACTGCTGCAAGAATGTACATCACAGTTAAGACACTAATTATAATTTACAGACATACTGTATGCTAATATTAAGTGATCACAGAGGTCCAACTACCTCATATACATATGTATCTATTTCACTCTTTACTCAATTTTAAGAGTTCCGACTGAATAATCACCACCAAAAATATTATAATTTGATGCATAAATATTTTGTGAAACCCTAAATTAGTAGTTAATGTGAAATAATGTGACTGACATGTAGAGACACCTTACACAATGTGGCAGATCTCCTGTTAAATTATCCGTGGTATTGGGAACTCGCAGGTCGTTGACTATCCCAATTTAATTTGGGCAGTACAGGACATTTCTAATAATTAATACTGTAATAACACTTAATGATCTGCACTCATGCAATCTGAAAATCCAGCTAATGGTGCAGTTTTTAGTGATTGCACAAACAGCAAGTTTTAAATGTGTCAAACGCTGCTATTTCAGCATCATGATGCCACGCAGGAGACCCTGCCTGTGGGGCTCTCACTGACCCAGACCCTAGAGACTAGACATCGATATGACAGAAGCAAAAGGACTGAGTCTCAAGGGAGGTACTGCTTACTTGGAACTGGATCTAAGGAAAAAGAATTTGAAGGAAACTTACTTGCACTTCATTCCAGATGGGAGATACATTTAAGAGCTGTGATGATAGTCACTAGAGAGAGAAAAGAAATTGAAAAGGAAGGGAGAGATTGAAAAGAAGACTTTTACAAACTTCATTAGAAGAGAATTAATATTTTTGGAGGCCTTCCCAGTAGATACTGTTTTAATTTGTTAACCCTATCCTCTGACACTCCTATTTTTGTTCCAAGCACATACCAAAATTGAGTCCTTAAAGAACTCAAAAGAAGAAACTCAAGGTCAGTCCATGTCTTAGAAGACCCAGATGCTAATTCTGTAGTCAGTGATGCAATTTATGTTACCCATGTTGAATTAGAGAAAGGTACAGTTAGATCCCAAATTGTTGCTTGGATGGAAAGGAAAAAAAGAATACCAATTAAATTGCTCATTATAAGTTATAGCCATTACTTCATAATGTGCCATAATTAATGTATATAAAATACATAGTTTTGCACAGATAAAGAAATGGAATAAGGGATAGGGCCATCAAGATTGTATTCATATTTTCTAACCCAAATTATTCTGTCTTTTAATATTCTTATATAATAATATCACTTAATTTTAAATAAGCAATTTATTATATTATAGTATGACATATCATAATATAGGTTTTTTTTAAAATCAGAGTTTTCTATGTTTAGAATGGAATTATGATCTATTAAATTTCTCAGATGCAAGATTTTAATGACCATTAAGGCAAAAGTTCAAGGAAGGGAAAAATTATAGGAATATTTTCCAATAAAAGAGAAGCTACTAGATACTCAAATATTCATATCATGTGAAAATATCTTTTATCCTTTTCTTCTTTTTCTCTACTCATCCACTTCCTACTGATCAGAGATCTTTGGAATTTTTTCCAATATTGCTTGTATAATACTTCTTAAGGAAACTCTATTAAACAAACTTAAGCTTACTCATAGGTTCTTTCTCTACATACACATGATGTTTATTTAGTATGTTTTCATGGAAGTAGTAGTAAATCTAACTGCTTTAAATAATCTTGCAGATTTTCTATTGAATGATATGGTAAACTTATAGAAGGATATTAAAAGAAGCATAAGATCATGAGGTATAGATTGATTAGAGCCTGTATCAGTAGAGAGGATCTTTATATGAATAATGTCAAAAAATCCATTTGAATCTTTGAGTAGCACTTAGACTGTAAGAACTTAAAAACTGTAGAACTGGTTATATGTATAGAAAAGTGAACTTTTTCATCAGTAACAGAATTTAATATACACATATATACATGCCTACATTCATGTGCATATATGTATGTGTGAGTTCATCAATGTAGAGAGTTCTGAGTGTGGAATTTCTAGAAATGCAAGTAAAACTCTCTTCTTTTAGTCTTAGAGAATTGACTGAAGGAACTGAGAAATTAACTGACTTATCTAAGATTACATAGGCAGTGTGTGATATGTATCAGAGGCAGGATTCAAAAATTCCTTCTGTTTTCTCTGGCTATTGTCTCTGTCCAATGCCATATTGGAAAATCTCTGAATCTCTGTCTATCTTTCTCCCTTCCTTTCTCTCCCTTCTTTTATATATTAAAAAATGTGTCTGTGTATATACACATACCATATCTCTCCTCTCCCCTTTGTTCTCTCTTTCTCTCTCACATATGCATACATACATACATATCTTGAATCAGAAAGAGGTACAGTTCATTCCTAAGTTGTTACTTAAATGGAAAGGAAAAAGAAAATTCCAGCCAATTTAAGATTGCTTTTTATCAATTGCAACCATTACTTCATAATATGATACACTATTGATGACTCTAAATATGTCTATATTTTAGACTCACACACACATACATATACACACATACAACCATACATACATATGTGTTGTGATTCAGTCATTTATTCATGGACAAATCTTCATGATCCCTTTTGGGATTTTCTTGGCAAAGGTCCTAGAGTAGTTTACCATTTGTTTTTCAAATGGATTAGGCAAACCATGATTAAGTGACTTGACCCTCTGAGTAACACACTTAGTGAATGTCTGAGGCTATTTTTGAATTCAGATCTTAACCCCAGACCCACCACCCTATCAATTAAGCCACATAGCTGCCTCTATATCAAATATACATACATACATATGTTTAATTATGCCATTTGCTTTTACATGGAAAAAAAGACAAGGAAAATAGCTACAATTTATAAAGTCCTTTAAATTTTCCAAAGTTCATTAGATTGCCTCATTTAAACTTCACTTCATTCTTCAAACTAGATATTACAGGTATTTGACAGCTAAGAACATTAAGTATGAATGCATAAAGAACAAAATGAGTAAATTATTGGGGACCTATATCAGTGTAGGTCTTCCTAATTCATTATTAACCTGGGGCAGCTTAATATTTTAAGTACAGTTGAAAAAAATAATAGTTCTCTTGATATTTATTTAGTGCTTAAAAGGGAATTTGGGTCTAAATTGTGAGAATCAAAGCTGAAAATATACAATATACAAATATGCTATAGTAGTCTTTATTGTAGACCAATAGATATCTAGATAACAAGAATCCATTGTGTAGATGCTTAATAAGTGCTTGTTTAGGTGAATTAGACTGAATAATGAAGGTAAGATATTCCAGCATGTAGTATAATAAATAGGATACTGATACCATCATCACACCAAAACCTTGCCTGACAAGCAGTTTTTCTTAGCCATATTTTTACACATATTAAATGTGTTACATTTTTAGGTACTATCATATAATCTGATGCTGTTTATTGTTACTTCTATGAAAGCAAGAAACCAATCTACAATATCTTTGCAAAGAAATCATCCATACTACTTTTGAAGACTCCATAGTACATGACCCTTGGACAAAAATCTGGATTGGTTATCCTTATTATTGAGCCAAAAAACTTTCACCTTTAAATTCCATTCATTATTCCTATAATATATTCCTGTTCTCCAAAGCTGAAAAATATCTAATCCTTCTTTGACATAATTACACTTTAAAAATATAAAGACAGAGATACCAACTCCATCCTTCCATCCTACCTAATTTGATGGATAATGTGAACATCATCAGTTCCAGCAACTCTTCATCTGGCATGGTTGCATGAACTCTAAGCAGCCCAGATGGTTCTAGAAATGATTTCCAGAAGGACACAATGCCCTAGATCAGGGGTCCCCAAACTATGGCCCACGGGCCACATGAGACCCCCTGAGGCCATTTATATGGCCCCCACCACACTTCCAGAAGGGGCACCTCTTTCATTGGTGGTCAGTGAGAGGAGCACTGTATGTGGCTGCATCACAAAGTGTGGCATCTCTCATGTACAGTACTACTTCCAATGACATAATCCTTTGTGTGGCACATTGTTCTGAGAGTAACTGAACAAGAACGAGGTGCTGAGCAAATGATTATGTGGCTGCACAATGGAAGATGTCAGCATGGTGAGCAGCGATCTGGGGGAGGGGATTCCGCACTGTGTATATTGCTGACTGGTATAGAGGTGATGGGCCTGTGCAAGGTGTTACAGGCTTATCATAGCCAGCCCTGTAGCCTCCTCTGTCCCAGACAGCAGTAGACAGATTTGTTCATAGTTTGTTTGTTGTATTTTTTGTGTGTGTTTGTTTTTTTATAGTCTGGCCCTCCAAAGGTCTGACGGACAGTGAACTGGCCCCCATTGTAAAAAGTTTGGGGACCCCTCCAAGACCAAAAGTGCTCTATAAAATGACAATTATGTCTCTCAGTCTAGGCATTTTATTTCAGTTAAAGTATCCTAGGCATTAACATCATCTGAGAGAAAAATCACCACATTATTATCTCATAAGGTTTTTATTTTACATGTTGCTTTAAATTCTTATAAGAATATCACATAACTTATATCACATAATATCATATAACAATAATTTACATTTATAAAGTAATCCATTCTTTATTAAATATTTTGCATCTATCATCTCTATAATGGCAACCAGTAAGGTTGATAGCTCTGACATTTTTATCCCCATTTTTACACATTGTGTTTCAGTAAAGATTCTTACCAGATGTTACTTAGATGGTAAGTTTTGGAATGAGATCTCAAGACCAAGTCTTTAGACTCTAAATTAAGTAGTCTTCCCCCTATAGCATGATAGCTGACATAAAATCCATAATATATTTTTGTTTTGATAAATAAGAAACACTGTAATCTGTGTTAATGTGGTCTAGCTTAAATGGTTAAACTATATCATTTTCACAATATAGTACACAATGAAAAACACAATGAACTTGAATGTACATACTTTTAAAGACTTCATGGAGGCTGAAAAAAGAACATGTATCATGCAAAGACCTTTAAAAGTAAATTTTCTCATGTATATATTGTTAGACGTAAAATAGCAGTGGAATCATGGACAGGGTTTTAATGCTGAAAAATCAACAAACTCTGCCATAAAACCTTTGGAAATTGTATCACTCTTCTACAAAGGACTTCACATCAAACCTCCTTCCTATTGTTTTCAGATTCCTTTCAAGGCTGGATCAGAAAACTACTAATTATGGTTAAAACTAATAACAGGAAAATGTCAGGTACTATATAAGAGACTCTTTGAAAAGGCTAATTTCAGAGTTTCTTGTAGCAAAGATTAAACAACAGTTTTCCCCTCCCTTGTCTTCTTTTCTCTACTGCAAATAGCTAGGAGAAAAAAGAGATAGTAAAAGATATTTGAAATGAAAATAAATAAAGGGTAGTTAGAATAGAGTGAAGGCAGGTTTCTTTTTTTCCACTATGATACCTTAAATTAAAATTCTAACTCCAAGTATCTCTAAAATTCCTATCCTCTCAACAGCTAGTGATATTCTTCTCCAAAATGTTATGATTATTATGTGTATGTATTCCTAGAGAGATTTATAACCCCTAAAATTCTACACATACCACTCCTCAGAATATTAAAATGGAATTGATTTTAAATATAGACGTTTTCATTAATTTCAAATGAGAGATTAACTAAATATTCAAAAACTTGTCAATAAATACTAGACAAATAATTTAGATAAGCACATATATACTTATTTTTAAAGATGATGATGATTATGATGAAAATAATAAAAGCTACCATTTATATAATGATTTAAGGTCTTCAAAGCTCTTCCATATATTCTTTTATTTGATTATCACAACAACCCTGGAAGGTAAGAGCTATGATTGTCTCAATTTTAAAGGCAAGGAAACTGAAGTTGAAAAAGGTCAAGGATTATACAGCTAATCAATATCTGATTCAGAATTTGAACCCAGGTCCTGTTGACTCCATCTTCAACCCTTTATTCAACATGGTATTTATAGATATAGATATAGATATAAATATTATGGAAAGATAGATAGATAGACAGACAGACAGACTAAAATATAAATATAGAAATACTTTACTCCTATTCAAATGTAAGCTTCATGAAGGTCAAAACTATTTCTCTTTTGGCTTTGTATTTCTTGTTCTTTACACAGGGCCTGGTATATAAACAGGGGCATAGTAGGTGCTTCTTGATAGATTTCTCAAATATTTAGTTGAATTTATATTTGAAATTAATGAAAAATTCTGGGGTAGGATGAATTCCATTTTAATATTCTTATAAAAAATGTAGAGTATAGCTGTTGTGTAAAATGCAGGAACATTTTACTGGTAGATTGGTAAAATAACAAATAATTACATTTTTTTCTCTATGACTATTTGGTGCAGAGTAGTCTGATGAAACTTTATCCAACACTAAATGTGTGCAATGCTTGATGTGAAGTCTGTAGAAAAAAATTCAAATCCAAGAGATTTCATTTACTTCCCTAAGTCATCATGGACAAGGTATTGCATCTCTCTTGACCTTTGCTTTTGCTTGTACTAAATGATCTTCAACGTCCCTGTATCTCTAAATCTATAATTCTAAAATTAGTAACAGCTAGGCTATGTCAACATATAGAAGTAGATTAATATTATAGACTTTATTGATTATATTCTAATGAAAACACAATCAAACAAAGCAATCAGACTGATTATTCAGGTAATGGAACCCTATGTTAATCCCATGTAAATAAAGTCACCTAGACTCACATAGTTTCATCCATCTTAGTTTTGGTACCCAATGGTAGCATTTCTGCCACAACTCAGATTTGCCCAAAATGTTTTCTTAATATTTTTAATAAGATTACAGAACAATAATGTTTTTTTTTTCAAGAAGGAGGGAAGGAAGGAAGGAAGGAAAAAAGGAAGGATGGAATTAAGGAAGGAAGAGATGAAGGAAAGAAAGGAGAGGGGGAAAGAAAAATGAATGAAAGGGGATGCAGAGAGGAAAGGGGGGACAGAAAGAAAATGAATTGAATGTGAGATAAAGAATTTTTTAATCATACTTCTCCCCAGCTTTATACAAAGTGAGAAAGATGAAACAGGAAGTGACTTTTGAGGCAATTTTCTTTATATAATAGAAATGAGAACTGATACCCAAAGAGACAGATGACTTTTCCAAGGTCCTACTACTTGGTTGCTCTAGGAATTGAACCAAGGTCTTCTCTCAAGCCATTGAATTTTCCAATTATGCATAGTACCAGTTTCATGTAGCTCTTGAAAAGTCCTGAGAGTCCTCTAATCATAATTTTCAATTACAATGATGAATAGAATCCACCTATCATGTCCCAGAATTAGGAGAGATCTCTTCCATTTCCATGCATATAGATTCCCATGCATGATAGATCCCATGTTGATTCAGCTGTCTCAGATAGAACAAATAAGTTCTCAGAGTCTTTTGCTACTGTATGTATAGGAAGTTCAAGTTAACACACTTTCATTTCATTTTTGTTAAACTGCATTTATGTTAGGACTGTATCATATTTCTGGGACACATGTCACATACCTCACTTGAAAGTCTTATTGAAGCCTGGTGATTTTTCTCATTGCCACATTAGGAGTAATGATTTGGGAGCAGGACATAGGGCAAGCAACTGTGAGTTTCACAAGTCAGATTGCCAGTTACATTTGAGCCAGGTAAACCTTTTCATCTTGGATATTCATTAGTTATTTCCCTTTAAAGGATGGATATGGGCTTTTGGAACTACAATTAATCTTCCATTCTGAACTAGGTACTTTCAAGAGTGACACTGGCCCATCAGGGATGGGTATCATTATAGGTACCTAGCTCTCCTCATGACATTAATGGATCTACTGTTCGTTATCATATTCATAGTTTTTTTGCCCATAACAATCATGGAAACAACTCAAGCATTCATGGCTGGCAATCCACAGGCTGTTTCATTCTTTGAAATTCATAGATTTAGCTGCATAGTGTCAGATCATTTTTCATAAGCCTTGTTTCCTTGTCAGCATGTCATAGGCAGTAAGGAGCTCCTAGATTAGTACAAATATATAAATCTTGTCTCAGCTTCACCTCACTGCTGTTTAATACTACTTTGCTAGACCACTGTGTTTACTAGCTTAAAATACCTTCTGTTTGGAGAAACGCATATTTATTATTATTATTGGGGCGTTTTTGTGAGATTTCCCTCAGCACGGGCTGACAGGCTGCCTGGCACTTTGTCATTTATCATTGTACACTAAATCTGTCAACTCGAGAAACAATTTCAATAAAAAAAATTCTGCATGAAATTACTTCACTACAGAAGAAACCAGCTCTGCCTTTCATATGTGTTCTTCTGTGTCTCTCTGTTTATTTATTTATTTGGGGGAGATGTCTTTTTTTTTTAATTTTGGCTGTGAAAGGTACTTAATGTACCAAAAACAATTTGTACAGGCATTATTTTACCAATTGCAAGTGTGTACGCCTTGCTGAGGTCTCCCTTATCTAACTGTTGCTAATACATTTTCATGCTGTGCTCTTATGGCTTCATTTTACAGTTGAGGAGATCACCCACTCCATGCTGTGTTGGAAATGGGACCCTCGTCACTCTGGTCCATAGAGTACACTTAACATGTGAACAACAAACAACAAAAAGTTGCAACGTTAAAGCATCTTCATCTCCTTTATATTCTTTGCTGAAAACTTAGCTTTGCCTTGATTATGCACTGTAATATAAGCTAACTACAATGCAACACTAGAGTGGGAACACGGTATCTTTCATGTAAAGGCAAGTGAAAGCATTCAGTAACTCTGTTTCTGTCTCTCTGTCTGACTCTGTCTTTCTGTCTGTCTGTCTGTCTGTCTCTCTGTCTGTCTGTCTGTCTGTCTCTCTGTCTGTCTCTCTCTCTCTCTCTCTCTCTCTCTCTCACACACACACACACACACACACACACATTCGCACATAATTTATACTTTGGCATAAGTATACCTCTATATGTGGGATAATCCTAGCTCACAATTTTATATTTGTCCCCAAAGTCTAGATCTATCTGTCCTCTCTTTTAAAAACTCCAAAGAGATGGAAATAATTATCATAGTCCACTGGAAAAAAGAACCCTAATATTTCTCACTTTTGTTTGGCTTCTTGAGCACCCAATAACATGATAAAACTCTAAGGTCCCCTAGTCTGCAGAACCAGCTGGGGCAATAATTGCTGTGAAATTATGTTCTGGACAGCTGAAAGGGAAGGATCAGCATCAGAGCCTCTTGTTTTCCACCCTGTCAGTTTTTTTACCCAGCTATGGATTTGTTGTCATCGGCTCCTGATGATTCTGCTGACACCCCTGTCAGAAAATGAATTTTTCACTCCCCACTTGATTGACTCCATTCATAGGGTGTAACTCTGTCAAAAAATGCCACTCTCAAGCTTGCTCACTCATTTGTTTGCAATTCCTGGACCTCCAGAAGCCAGTCCTTCATGGACAGTTTCCATATGCAATCTTCCTGAACAATTTTTCATCTGATATTACTTACATATAGAATTCTTTTTACAATTGTAATGTAAATGATTACTCTGAGGTGGATTCATGTGACCTCAGCAGGACTTGGAAACAATTTATATGAAAAGAGGATGAAATGTTTACATAAACAAAATGATACACATATCTAAATCCATATGTGTATGCAAATATATTCATACAGGTATATGTGATATATACATATGAGTATATATTTTCTTTATATGCATGTGTCGGGGTGGGGGCGTATATATGTATAAAATTGAGGACCAATTATTTTACATAAATCCTTTAAGGGTCCTTGATTTCTTTAGTGCAGGTATTGATTCTCCTTTTCCCCTATTGACAGAGATCACAGCCTCTCTGTGACCTAATAGACAGCCATCAAGTCTTGTTGCACTTGACATTTGTACCTCCCTAGTGATAGTACTAGACCACAGATGACCAACATATATACTCTGTCACTGGCACACATTTGAATGGTTTTTAAATTGATCAGATCCCCCCAGAGCTAAATCTCTATCAATACAAGCCTTTGGAAGGCCAGGCTCACTTCCGATCCATTAGATCTATGATATCCTTGATGTGAACACTGCTTACTTTCAGTGGCGTTCATCTCTTCTCATCCTGGTTAATTTTTTCCCACATTGATCTCCAATACAAGATATTACACACTTGAAAAAAAATTTTTTCCAGGTTTTTCTCCAACCTCTGTAAAAGAATGCATTCAACATAATTGAAGGCTTCTTTTAGATCTTTTGGCATTTTTGTGGATATCCACAGAATACTATGTTTTCCATATATTTTCCTTCATCCTTGCCACATTATCAGATTTTCATGTTTTTCTGATCATATGTCTACTCAAAGATATTCCCTGATGTTACCTCATGGTTATATTTGTTCAATGGAAATGTACTCTAATTTGGATGATAAACAATTTCTCAAATATAATCCAGTATACTCTCTTTTTCCCATTTCCTTTGAGTCTAACATTTTCTTTTTTTAAAAAAAATATTTAATTACTTAATTTAGAATTTTTTCCATGGTTGCAGCATTTATAGACATTCCCTTCCCTCCTCTCTCCCCATTCCAGGAGGTAACAAGCAATCCCACTGGGCTTTACATGTATCATTGTACAGAACCTATTTCTATACTATTAATATTTGCAATAGAGTGATCATTTAAAGTCAACATCCCCAATCATATCCCCATCAAATTATGTGATCAATGATATGTTTTTCTTTAGCTTTTCTACTCCCACAGTTCTTTCTCTGGATGCGGATAGTGTTCTTTCTCAGAAGTCCCTCAGATTTGTCCTAGATCACTGCATTGCTAATAGTAGCACAGAGTATCTATCAGTCTGTGTACAATATTCTCCTGGTTAATTTTGGTTCTGCTCCTTTCACACTGCATCAATTCCTGGAGGTCTTTCCAGTTCACATGGAATTCTTCCAATTCATTATTCCTTTCAGCAATATAGTATTCAATCACCACCAGATACCACAATTTGTCCAACCATTCCCCAATCAAAAACACCCCCGCTCCATTTTCAAGGGTTTCTTTTTTTGCAATGACAAAGAGCTAGGCTATGCATATTTTTGTGCATGTATTTTTCCCAATTATCTCATTGATGTACAACCCAGCACTGGTATGGTTAGATCAAAAGACAGGATGTTTTAAAGTCATTTGGGCATAATTCAAAATTGCTTGCCAGAATGTTTGGATCAATTCACAACTCCACCAACAATGCATTAGTGTCCCAATTTTGTCACATCCCATCCAACATTTATTACTTTCCTTTGATCATATTGGTCAATTTGCTACTTGTCAGGAGGTACCTCAGAGTTGTTTTGATTTGCATTTCTCTAATCAGGAGGAACTTAGAACACTTTTTGATAGCTTATCGATAGCTTGAATTTCTTTATCTGAAAACTGCCTTTTCATGTCCTTTGCCCATTTATCAGTTGGTGAATAGCTTGATATTTTTTACATTTGATATAGCTCCTTATAAATTTGAGAAATTAGACCTTTGTCAGAGATTTTGTTATTAAGATTTTTTCCCAATTTGTTACTTTCCTTCTAATTTTGGTTGCATTGGTTTTGTTTGTACAAAGCCTTTATAATTTAATGTAATCAAAATTATTCATTTTATATTTTCTAATATTCTCTATCTCTTACTTGGTCTTAAGTTCTTTCCTTTCCCATAGATCTGACAGGTATACTCTTCTATGTTCACATAATTTACTTATAGTTTACTTTTTTACATTCAAGTCATTTACCCATTCTGAATTTATCTTGGTGTAGGGTGTGAGATGTTGATCTAAACCTAATCTCTCCCATACTGTTTTTTCATTTTTCCAGTAGTTTTTGTCAAATAGTAGGGTTTTGTTCCAAATTCTGGGATCTTTGGGTTTATCATACCCTATCTTGATGAGGACATTTACACTATGTCTATTCTATTGATCCTCCCTTCTGTCTCCTAACCAATACCATATTGTTTTGATAACAACTGCTTTTTAAGTTTAAGTTCTTTAAGTTTAAGATCTGGTACTACTACGTCCCCATCCTTCACATTTTTTATTAGCTCCCTTGATATGCTTGACTATTTTTTCTTCCAAATGAACTTTGTTATGATTTTTTTCTAATTCAATAAAAGAGTTTTTGGCAGTTTGATAGGAATGACACTGAATAAGTAAATTAATTTGGGTGGGATTGTCATTTTTATTTTGTTACCTCATTCTACCCATGAGCAATTAATGTATTTCCAATTGTTTAGATCTAGTTTTAATTGTTGGAAAGCATTTAATAGATGTGTTCATATAATTCCTGTGTTTATCTTGGCAGATAGATTCATAAGAATTTTATATTGTACAGGGTGATTTTAAATGAAAATTCTCTTTCTACCTCTTGCTGCTGTGATGTGTTGGAAATATTTAGAATAGTTAATGATTTATGCGGATCTATTTTGTACCCTGCAACTTTGCTAAAGTTGTAAATTATTTCCACTAGTCTTTTAATTGATTCTCTAGGATTCTTTAAGTAGATCATAACATCATCTACAAAGAGTGATAGTTTAGTCTCCTTACTGACTACTTTAATCCCTTTAATTTCTTTTTCTTCTCTAATTGCTACCACTAGCATTTCTAGTACAATGTTAAATAAGAGAGCTGATAATGGGCATCGTTGCTTTTCTCATGATCTTATTGGGAAGGCATCTAACTTATCCCCACTGCAGATGATACTTTCTGATAGTTTTAAATATATACGTTTATTATTTTTAGGAAAGGCACATATATTCCTATACTTTCTAGTGTTTTCAATAGGAATGAGTGTTGTATTCTGTCAAAGCCTTTATCTGCATCTATTGAGATAATCATGCAATTTCTGTTGATTTGCTTGTTAATATGGTCCATTGGGGATTTCATGGTAAGCATGGCAGCAGTTTAAATGCAGGTCACTTCCTCTCCCCAACACACACCAACAAAGACTACCCCCAAAAGATCTTAAAAATCATTTTCAGAAGAATGGAGGAACTGTACAGTAGGGAGCAGCACTGAAAGTATGTGGAATTGGGGCATTTCAAAACAATAAGAGGGTGAAAAAGTTTCCACCCAAATGTGAGCCAATCCACCCTCCCCCACCCCACCTACAGAGCCAGAGCCAGAGCCAGTGCATACTATAATGAGCAAGTGAGGGGTACCTCTAGAGTGAGCAAAGAGCATCTCTAGGCCCTTGGGAGCTGACTAGGACCACTAGGGACCTACCTATGAAAGCAGCTAGGCAGGAAACCGCAGGGCACAAGGGACTGCAGATCTTAGGTGGTCGGAGCCAGTGTGCCCGCCAAAACCAGGGAGTGAGCGAGGATCAACTCTAGAGTGAACCAAGAGGCACTTCTAGGTCCTTGAGAGCTGACTGGGACCACCAGAGACCTACCCCTGAAAGTAGCTAGACATAAAACCCAGTTGGGCAGGAGATCAAAGACCTTGAGCACCCCTAGGAAGGTAGCACAGAGAAGAGCTGCAAAGGACTGCAGAGATTCGAGAACTTGCCTCAGGCAAAATTCTTGTCCTTAACTCCATACACAGAGAACCTGCCCAGCTCACTCAGATTTCTGACTAAAGAGGGAAGGAAAAACATCCACGGAAACAGCTAATTGTGCACAAGAGGCTCAAAATCCTTCCAAAAAAAAAAAAAGACAGTAACCCTCGAGAATTTTTACGGAGGAAAACACCGACTAAAGAGGAAATACTGGACAAAATTGAAACAAAGGCAAAACCTTCAAAAAAACAGAAATTGTCCAGAAGCCCTGGAAGAATTTCAATTGGAGCTTATCAAAAAGATGGAAGCCTTCTGGCAAAATAGATGAGAAATGGCTCGAAACACATGAAGAAATCATAGCTGAATACCAAAAGGTTAAAGCAGAAAACCAAAAGATTATAACAGAAAACCAGACTTTAAGGACCAGAATTAAACAACTGGAAACCAATGGTCTTGCAAAACAACAAGAATTAATAAAGCAAAGTAAAAAGATTGACAAAATTGAAGAAAAAATAAAATATCTCACTGAAAAGGTGACAGATCAGGAAAAAAGAGGAAAGAGAGACAATTTGAGAATCATTGGTCTACCTGAAAAACCAGAAGTAACAGAAACCTTGACACCATACTACAAGAGATCATCTAAGAAAACTGCCCTGAAGTTCTTGAACAAGGGCTAAAAATAGACATTGAAAGAGTTCATAGAACACCCTCTACACTAAAACCCCCAAAAAACAACTCCCAGAAATGTAATTGCCAATTCCCGAGTTTTCAAGCTAAGGAACAAATTTTACAAGAAGCCAAAAAGAGGAAATTCAGATACCAAGGAGAGCCTATCAGGATCACACAAGACCTGTGTAATAATTAAAATAGTGGAAGACATAAATTGTAGTAGATATAAGAGTGGATGAGTAAATTTCTGACCTCAGAGATATGTTTTCAAGACAGTGTCTTGTTTTAAATCAAATATAAGGTGGTCACCAGGGAAAAATTCCCAATTATTAAATACACCCAAATAAACTGGGTTTTATAGAAATTTTAATTCATACAAATGAGGAATTAAAGAAAGAGAGAAAAAAGGAAATGATGAGAAAAGGATAGGCCGGCCCAGGACACCCCTGGCCAACCCAGGCCTAAGCCTTAAGAGAAAGATCAGTAAGTCCTTACTCACCACAAGATCTGTCCCAAGCCAGAATTCTAGTGACACCAGGCCAACTTCATCTCAGCTGACTCCACCAGCTCCCTCCTGAATCTGAATGTGAATCAGAATAACTCTTCAGCTCTATCTGTCCAAGCAAGGACTCTAGTGTTCAGAGACAGCTTCATCTCAGCTGACTCCACCAGGTCAATCCAGAATCTCAATGTCTCTGAATTAATCTGAACTCCTATTTAAAGGGAATTTTCTCCTATGTCACCTCCCCTAAGTTCTTATATCTACCAATCACAGTAGATGTTTTTCAAAGGACAGACCATTCTTAGTTCACACCTAAGAAGACTTAAATTTTTGATTAAGTTCACACCAGAAAACCTCTGAGTAAGTTTCTCATCTCTTTGCTCCTTGTAAATTCACAAGTTGCCTGACCTTTATAGGTACTTAGCACCCTTTTGTATTAGATATAAAAATAGGTACAGCTTAAGAACTTTTGTCTTACTATAAGTATGGGTTTAAGTATCTTTCATTGTTCAGCAAGGAGTTTCTTCCCCTAAAGCAGGCTTAAGTAGGGGTGAAGTAGAGGTCTTCACATTCCTGACCTAAGTAGAAGTCTCACATTCCTGATCTAAGTTCCTTCATTGTTTAAAATGGGGAATAGTCTTAACCCAACTTTATGAAGTAGGGTCTGGGAATTTTTAAGGTTCACAATCCAACCTTATAAAATAGGGTCTGAGAATTTTTAAGGTTCACACCTGACAGCTTCTACACTAAAGGACCACAAGGCCTGGAACACAATATTCAGAAAGGCAAGAGAACTGGGTCTCCAACCAAGAATCACCTATCCATCAAAACTGACTATATACTTCCAGGGGAAAGTATGGGCATTCAGCAAAATAGAAGATGTCCAAGTATTTGTAAGGAAAAGACCAGAACTAAGTGGAAAGTTTGATATCCAAACACAAAGATCAAGAGAAACATGAAAAGGTAAATATGAAAGAGAGGGAAAAGGAGAAAAGTGTTTTTTTTATTCAAAGTCTCTTCTTTAAGGTGTTACAGACAAAAGAGTGGTTGCCATAAAATGTGATCATGAAAATATGAGTGGAAGACTTTGAATTGCCAAAAGCATAAAGATAATTTTTAGTGCCTTGATTTAAATCAAAAAAAGTGGTTGCTATGGGAAAAATTCCCGAATATGAAATACCCAAGTCATCTGGGTTTTATGGAGATTTTAATTAATACAAATGAAGGAATTAAAGAAAGGGAGAGAGACAGAGTAAGAGGAAATAATAGGAAGTCTAGGGCCTAGGCCAATGGCCTAGGCCTTTCTTTTAAGAGAGAAAACTAAGTCAGTCTTTAATCACTCACCACAAGATTGTCCCAAGCAAAACTCTAGTGTTCAGAGAGACCCTCCAGTTCAGCTCCTGAGCTCAACTAAGTTCAGCCACCTAGAGACCTCCAATTCAGCTTCCTAAGCTGAACTAAGTCCAGAGTTCTCTGACCTCCTTTTAAAGAGAATTTTCTCGTATGTCACCTCGCTAAATTTTCACATCTACCAATCACAGTAGACGTTTTCCAAAGGACGGACCATTTTTAATTCACATCTTCTTATCACCTTCTTAATTCACATCTTGTTATCACCTTCTCTGGGTAGACTAAAACTTCTGAGTAATTCACATCTCTTTGCTAAGCTTGCCCTTTTAGTGATTAATTTAACCTTCATTGGTACTTAGCACCCTTTTGTATTAGATCTAAAAATAGAACTAGCTTAAGGGCTTTTGCCTCACTATAAATATGAGTTAAGTACTTTTTCGTTGTTCAGTAAGGAGTTTACAACTTTATCTTCCCCTAAAATATGCCTAAGTATGGGTGGAGTAATTTTAAAGTTCTCACATACATTCCTGACTAAGTACCTCCATTGTTTAAAATGGGGAATAGCCTTAACCAAATGTTCTAAGATAGAGTCTGAGAAATTTTAAGATTCACAAAGGGCTACAATTAGAATAAAATTATATATATTAATATATGGGGAAAATGTTATTTGTAACTCTCAAAAATGTTTTCATTATTATAGTAAATAGAAGAATCATTCATAGGAAAAGACTGGAGCATTAAGGGCTATAGAATAATATGCAAAAAGGGTGGGGGAAATCAAAGATGATAACAATATATACTTGAAGAAATAAAATAAATTGAATAATTTTTGTTACACAAAGATACACATGGGAAGGGGAGAGGAAGACTACTCTTATAAGAGGGAAAGGAAGAGAGTGCTAATAGGTAATACTCAAACATTACTCTCAGTGAAATCAATTCTGGCAGGGAAGAGAATCTACATTCATTGGGATCTTGAAGTCTATCTTATCCTAAAGGATAAGGAAGAAGGGAAAACTAAAGGGGGAGAAGGGAGGGAATTCAAAAAGAGAGGGAAGGAGAGGGGCGAGGGAACTTAACAGACCCCTAAAAAATAAGAGGGAAATAAAAAGTGAGGGACTAGAAAGGAAAGCATATCAAGGGAGGGGAATAGGGAGATTGACTAAAAGTGAACCACTGGGTTAAAAGGATATACCAAAAGAAGAAAGGACAGGACTAGGAGAAGATATCAAAATGCTAGGGAATTCAAAAGTGACAGTCATAACTTTGAACGAGAACGGGATGAACTCACCCATAAAAGTAGAAAAATAGGAGAGTGGATTAGAATCCAGAATCCTACCATATGTTGTCTACAAGAAACACACATGAGGTGAGTAGGTACTCACAAGATCAGAATTAAATGTTGGAGTTAGAGGTATTGGGCCTCAACTGACAGAAAGAAGGCAGGAGTTGCAATCATGATATCTGATAAAGCCAAAGTTAAAATAGACCTGGATGAAAGGGATATGGAAGGTAAATACATCCTGATAAAAGGTAGTATAGATAATGAGGAAATATCATTAATCAGCACATATGCAACAAATGGTATAGCACCCAAATTTCTAATGGAGAAACTAGAAGAATTGAAGGAGAAAATAGATAGTAAAACTATACTAGTTGTATACCTGAAGATACAAGTATCAAATTTAGATAAATGAAATCAAAAAACAAATAAGAAAGAGGTAAAAGAGGTGAATAAAATCTTAGAAAAATTAGAATCAATAGGTTTATGGAGAAAAATAAATAGGGACAAAAAGGAATACACCTTCTTTTCAGCAGCACATGGCATGGCACATTCACAAAGATTGACCATATACTAGGTCATAAAAATATGGCATACAACTACAGAAAAGCAGAAATAATAAATGAAACCTTTTCAGATTATAAGGCAATAAAAAAAATGATCAGGAAGGGTACATGGAGACCCAAATCGAAAATTAATTTGAAATTAAATAATATGATTCTCCAAAATTGGCTAGTTAGAGAAAAATCATAGAAACAATTAATAATTTCATTGAAGAAAATGACAATGATGAGGCATCCTTTCAAACTCTATGGGATGCAGCCAAAACAGCACTCAGGGGAAAATTTATATCCTTGAGTTCACATATTAACAAATTAGGGTGGGCAGAGGTCAATGAATTAGACATGCAAATCAAAAAATTGAAAGTGAACAAAATAAAAACCCACAGAAGAAAACCAAATTAGAAATCTTCAAAATTAAGAGAGAAATTAATAAAATAGAAAGTGATAGACTATTGAAGTAATAAATAAGACTAGAAGCTGGCATTTTGAAAAAACAAACAAAATAGACAAATTATTGGTCAATCTAATAAAAAAGAGGAAAGAAGAAAATCAAATTAACTGTATCATGGATGGAAAGGGAGAACTCATCGAAGAGGAAATTAAGGCAATCATTAAAAAATATTTTACCCAATTATACAACAATAAATATGGCAATCTAGGTGATATGGATGAATATTTACAAAAATATAAATTGCCTAGATTAACAGAAGAAGAAATTGAATTCTTAAATGATCCCATATCAGAAAAAGAAATTGAACAGGCCATCAAAGAACCATCAAAGAACTCCTTAAGAAAAAAATCCCCAGGGCCTGATGGATTCACAAGTGAATTCTATCAAACATTCAAAGAACAGCTAATCCCAATACTATACAAACTATTTGACATAATAAGCAAAGAGGGAGTTCTACCAAATTCATTTTATGACACAAATATGGTACTGATTCCAAAGCCATGCAGGCCAAAAATGAAGAAAGAAAACTATAGACCAATCTCCTTAATGAACAAAAATGCAAAAATCTTAAACAAGCTACTAGAAAAAAAGTCTCTAACAAGTCATCACAAGGGTTATTCACTATGATCAGGTGTGATTTATACCAGGAATGCAAGGATGGTTCAATTTTAGGAAAACCTTCCACATAATTGACCATATCAACAAGCAAACCAACAAAAATCACACGATTATCTCAATAGATGCAGAAAAATCTTTTAACAATATACAACACTCATTCCTATCAAAAACACTAGAAAGAATAGGAATAGAAGGGTCTTTCCTAAAAATAATAAACACTATATATCTAAAACTATCAGCAAATATCATCTGCAATGGGGAAAAACTAGATGCATTCCCAACAAGATCAGGAGTAAAACAAGGATGCCCATTATCACCTTTATTATTTAACATTGTACAAGAAACACTAGCAGTAGCAATTAGAAAAGAAAAAGAAATTGAAGGTATTAAAATTGGCAATGAGGAGACCGAGCTATCACTCTTTGCAGATGACATGACGGTCTACTTAAAGAATCCTAGAGAATCAACTAAAAAGCTAGTGGAAATTATCAACAACTTTAGCAAAGTTGCAAAATACAAAATAAACCCACATAACTCATCAGCATTTCTATTTATCTCCAACACATCTCAGCAGCAGGAATTAGAAAGAGAAATTCCATTCAGAATCACCATAGACAATATAAAATACTTAGGAATCTATCTGCCAAGACAAACACAGGAACTATATGAACACATCTACAAAACACTCTCCTCACAACTAAAACTAGATCTGAGCAATTGGAAAAACATTGACTGCTCATGTATAGGATGAACTAACATAATAAAAATGACCATCCTACCCAAACCTATCTATCTGTTTAGTGCCATAATCATTGAACTTCCAAAAAACTTTTTTACTGAATTAGAAAAAAAACATAACAAAGTTCATTTGGAAGAACAAAAGATCAAGGATATCCAGGGAAATAATGAAAAAAAAAATACAAAGGAAGGTGGCCTCGCAGTCCCAGATCTCAAACTATAATATAAAGCAGTAGTCATCAAAACAATTTGGTACTGGCTAAGAGAAAGAAAGGAGGATCAGTGGAATAGACTTGGGGTTAGTGACCTCAGCAAGACAGTCTATGACAAGCCCAAATATCCCAGCCTTGGGGACAAAACTCCACTATTTGATAAAATCTGCTGGGAAAATTGGAAGACAGTGTGGGAGAGATTAGGTTTGGATCAACACCTCACACCCTACACCAAGATAAACTCAATTGGTGAATGACTTGACCATAAAGAACGAAACAATAAGTAAATTAAGTGAACACAGAATAGTATTCATGTCAGTCCTTTGGGAAGGGAAAGATTTTAAAACCAACTAAGTCTTATAAAGAGTCACAATGTAAAATAAATAATTTTGACTACATCAAATTTAAAAGTTTTTGTACAAACAAAACCAATATATCCAAAATTAGAAGGGAAATAACAAACTGGGTAATAATCTTCATAACAAAATCCTCTGATAAAGGTCTAATTACTCAAATTTATAAGGAACTAAACCAATTATACAAAAAATAAAGCCATCTCCAATTGATAAATGTGCAAGGGACATGAATATGCAGTTTTCAGTTAAAGAAATAAAAAGTATTAATAAGCACATGAAGAAGTGTTCTAAATCTCTTATAATCAGAGAGATACAAATCAAAACAACTCTGAGGTATCACCTCACACCAAGCAGACTGGGTAGCATGATAGCAAAGGAAAGTAATGAATGCTGGAGGGGATGTGACAAAGTAGGGACATTAATTCATAGCTGGTGGAGTTGTGAATTGATCCAACCATTCTGGAGGGCAATTTGGAACTATGCCCAAAGGGCGACAAAAGAATATCTACCCTTTGATCCAGCCATAGCACTGCTGGGTTTGTATCCCAAAGAGATAATGGGGAAAAAGACTTGAACAAGAATATTCATAGCTGCGCTCTTTGTGGTGGCCAAAAATTGGAAAATGAGGGGATGCTCGTCAATTGGGGAATGGCTGAGGAAATTGTGGTATATGTTGGTGATGGAATACTATTGTGCTCAAAGGAATAATAAAGTGGAGGAATTCCATGGGGAGTGGAACAACCTTCAGGAATTGATGCAGAGCAAATGGAGCAGAAGCAGGAGAACATTGTACTCAGAGACTGATACACTGTGATACAATCGAACGTAATGGACTTCTCCAATAGTGTCAATGCAGGGATCTATGAGAAAAAAACACTATCCACATGCAGAGGAAAAACTGTGAGAGTAAAAACACCAAGGTAAGGCAACTGCTTGACTACAGACTCTAAATGAACATCCTAGTACAAATACCAACAATATGGAAAAGAGTTTGGATCAAGGACACATGTGATACCCAGTGGAATCACACATCAGCTATGGGAGGGGGTAGGGGACGGAGGGAAGAAAAGAAAATGATTTTTGTATCCAAGGAATAATGTTTGAAATTGACTAAATAAAAAATAATGTTAAAAAAATAAAAAAAAATATGGTCCATTATATACTTAATTTTCCTAATATTAACCAATCTTGAATTCCTGGTATAAATACCACCTGATAATCCTCCTGATAATTTGCTGTAGTCATTTTTCTAATATTCTATTTAAGTAAGATGTTTGCATCTATGTTCATTATGGAGATTTGTTTGTAGTTTCTTTCTCTCTTTTTGACCTGCCTGGCTTTGGAATCAGTACCATATTTGTGTCATAAAAGGATTTTAGTAGAACTCCTTATTTGTTTATTTTGTAAAATAGTTTGTATAATATTGGGATTAGTTGTTCTTTAAATGTTTGATAGAATTCACTGTTGAATTCATCTGGCCCTGGGGATTTTTTTTTAGGGAACTCCTTCATATATTGTTCAATTTCTTTTTCTGAGATAGTATTGTTCAAGTGTTCTTTTTCCTCTTTTGTTAATCAAAGCAATTTATATTTTTGTAAATATTCATCCATTTCACCTAGATTGCCACATTTATTGCCAATATAATTGTGCAAAAAAGTTCTTAATAATTACCTCAATTTCCTCTTCATTAGAGGTGAGGTCATCATTTTCATTTTTGATACTGTTAATTTGGTTTTCTTCTTTCTTTTCTATTAGATTAAGTAGGAATTAATCTTTTTTATTATTTTTTCAAAACATCAATTCCTAGTCTCATTAATTAGTTCAATAGTTCTTTTTACTTTCAATTATATTAATCTCTCCTTTGATTTTTATGATTTCCAATTTAATTTTTATCTGTTGATTTTTAAATTGTTCTCTTTCTAGTTTTTTGTGTTGCATTAACAATTAATTGACCTCTTCCCTCTTTGATTTGTTGATAATATGCACACTCAGGGATATAAATTTTCCCCTGAATACTGCTTTGGCTTCATCTCATAGGATTTGATAAGTTGTTTCCTCATTGTCATTTTCTTCAATGAAATCAGTAATTGTTTCTTTGATTTGTTCTTTGATCCATCAATTTTTAAGAATTAGATTATTTCGTTTCCAATTATTTTTAAATTTGCCTTTCCACAAGTTCTTATTGATTATGATTTTATTGCAATATGGTCTAAATAAAGTGCATTTATTATTTTTGCTTTCCTACATTTGTTTGAAATGTTTTCATACCCTAGTGCATGGTCAATATTTGTATATGTGTCATTGGCTACTTCAAAAAAGATATATAGATTTTTATACCTATTTATTTTTCTCCAAATATTTATTTGCTATAAATTTTATAACATTTCATTCACTGCTCTTAATTCTCTCTTATTTATTTTTTGGTCCAATTTATCTAATTCTGATAGAAGAAGGTTGAGGTCTCCCAATGGTACAGCTTTACTATTTATTTCCTCTTTTAGTTCCTTTACTTCCTCCTTCAGAAATATGAATGCTGTGCCATTTGGTGCTTATATATTGAGTACTGACATTTCTTCATTATTTATCCTGCCTTTCTTCAAGATATAATTACTTTCCTTATCTCTTTTAATGAGATCTATTTTTGCTTTAGCTTTTTCTGAGATAATTGCTACTCCTACCTTCTTTGTTTCAGTTTCAGCCCAGTAAATTATGTTTTACCCTCTTACCCTCTTACCTTTACCCTGTGTACATCTATCTGCCTGCCTCAAGTGTGTTTCTTTTGATAGCATATGGTAGGGTTCTGGTTTTTAATCCATTTTGCTATCTGATTCCTTTTTATTGGTGAGTTCATTCCATTCACATTCACAATTATGATTAATCTCTGTATATTCCCCTCCATTTTGACTTCCTCCTTTGATTCTGCCTTTTCTCTTATCCCTCTTATCCTCAACTCCAATGTTTCACTTTTAGTCAGTTTCCTCTCTTTCCCATACCTGTTACTCCCCTTCCCATTCCCTTCTCACTTATTTATTTCCCTCTTACTATAGTGCCTTCTAAAAGATACCCCCCTCAACCTCCTCCTCCTCCCTTGTATTGCTCTCCTCCCCACCAGCCCATTTATAAACCTTCTACTTCTCTATAGAGCACATTACAATTCTCTGCCCCTATGGATCTGATTGTTCTTCCCTCTCCGAGTCAATTTTAACATGCATAAGATTTTTTTATTTAAATTTACTTGTTCTTTATTTAAAATATTGTATTTGTTCACATTTCTTTTCTTTTTTTTACTTTAAAATAATATATGTGCAGTGTGCATAGGGATTTGTTCATAGTTTTATTTTGTTTTTTATAGTCTGGCCCTCAAACAGTCTGAGGCCCCTTGTCAACACTTATAAGATTTAAGTATTACCTGTTGCCAACATCTTCCACCCTTCCATTGTATTTGTCTTCTTCTCCCTCATGAACTTCTTTATGAAATATATATTTACCCCACTTTATCTCTTTTCTCATTTCTCTTAGTATTATCCTCATTTTTACCCCTAGTTTTTATATAGTTTTTGTCATATCATCCTATACAGTTTGCTATTGTGCCCTCTAAGTATACATATTCTAGCTATCCTGATGATAATAACAATTTTAGGAGTTACTAATATCAACTTTTTAAATTGGAATATAAATAATTTGAACTTATTGGGTTCCTTAAATATTTTTTTCCCTTTTTTAATTACTTTTTGGTGATTCTCTTGAGTTCTATATTTGGGAATCAAAATTTCTGTTTAAATCAGATCTTTTCTTTAGGAATGCTTGAACATCTTATTTTTTTTAAATGACCATACTTTTCCCTGCAAGAATATGGTCAATTTTGCTGGGTTGTTGATTCTTGGTTGTACACCCAGTTCCCTTGCTTTCTAGAATATCATTTTCCATTCCTTCCAGTCCTTCAATGTGGGTGCAGCCAGGTCCTGTGTTATCCTAACTATGACTCCATGATATCTGAATGCTTTATTTTTAGCAGCTTGTAATATCTTTTCCTTTTGTATGGAAGTTCTTGAACTTGGCTATAACATTCCTGTGTATTGTCAATTGGGGATTTAATGCAAGAGGTGACCTGTCGATTCTTTCAGTCTCTACCATCTAGTTGAAGAATGTCAGGGCAATTTTCTCAGATAATTTCTGACAGAATGATGTCCAGCTTTTTACTTTTGATATGATTTTCCAGTAGTCCAATACTTATTTAATTGGCTGTTCTGGATCTATTTTCCAGGTCTGTTGTTTTATCAATGAGATATTTCATATTTTCCTCAAATTTTTTGTTCTTTTTATTTTGTTTCACAGACTCTTGCTGCCTTGTGAAGTAATTTGCTTCTAATTGTTGGATTCTGGTTTTTAAAGACTGAATTTCATCCCTGGATTTTTTATCATCTTTTTCCTTTTAGACTATTTTTCTTTGTAGGTTATCTTTCACTTTGTTTGCCTTGTTATCTCAGCTTTGACAATTCTGGCTTTAAAGATACTATTTTCTTGTTTTAGTTCATGTGCCTCTTTTTCCAGATGACCCATTTTGCTTTTAAAGTTTTTTCCCCAATTTTTCTTTAGCCTCTCTTAATTTTATTTTTTTTTTAGTTTTTCCAAATCCTGTGTCCAATTTGCTGGAGTTCCTGAGTTTTTGCTTGGTATTCCTTTGTCTTCCTCTGTTCCATTTGTTATTTGTTCATTACCTGGATAGTAGTTATCAATTGTAATTTCTTTTTTTATTTTTCTGTTGTTTACTCATTTTTTTCCTTCTTTCTCCCAATCATTGCTCCTCTGTTTATTTGCTTGATCTGTGGGTTTGGTTTATACTGTCCCAAAGGGGCTTCTTCTCTGCTCTGCTGATTAACTGGATTAGGAAGATGGAGCTGGCCAGTTGTATTAATGAGCCTCGAGGTTAGATCTTCCCCAGCTGCAAGTAGAAGCTAAAGTTGAAAGTGAAGGTGGGGAGGCTGAAGGTAATTACCTTCATCTTCCTCTCTACTCCTTTATGCCAGATGTCTCCTTTCCAGCTGCCAGGTGAGAGCCTTGAGTTTCCCATGGTGGTACCAAGGTACTCTATCCTGTTTGCAGCCTTCACCATGAGATCCTAGTCAACTGAAGTCTTAGTTCAGTTCTCAGTGCAGTAGATGGGGAAGGGATGTTGGAGAATGAGTTTCTCTGACCTCGGAAAGCTTCTTATCTGCACTATTGCTAGATTGGATTAAGTCAGCTGAGCTGATCTGCTGATCTGGATGTGCCCTGAGGCCAAAACCTCCAGAGTCAGAGGCCCAAAGTGGAGGCGTAGTGGCTGAAGGCTCAGGTCAGGTTGCCCTCCTGTCTGCCCCTCTCCTCTAGCTGCCTCCCTGCCAGCTTTGGTCAGAGCCCTTAACCTCATATACTATGGTAGCAAGGCACTCCCTGCAACCTCCCAAGTCTCAGCACAGTAGGTGGGGGAAGGATCCTGCAACCTTCCTTCTTTCTTTTCCTTAAACCCAAGAATACTACCTTCTCTATTGTTTTAAGTCAATCAAGCAGGGTGGTCCCCTGGTTCTGTTCTGCTGTTTAATTTGGTTTTGTGTCCCCCTCAAAGCACTTTGTTTTTGATTTATGTAGAAGGGTTTTCACAAAGGACTAAACTTTTGCTGTTTCTAAGCCTCTATCTCTATTTTACCTTAAATCTATCATTTTCTACTTGCTATAATTCTCCACAATTGATAGAAGATAGTTAGTCAATTGGTAAATAGATGATAGAGCTTCAGTGGACTACCCTTTCAACTGTAATAACCCATAAAATTATCACATACTCCATTGGAATGCTAATTTAATTAATGTAGGCATCCTGTCCAACAATGTAGATTACACTTCATTCATACCCACCCATGTCCACATCTTCACATAAAATCAGAAATCCATGCAAACATTGATTTCTGGTAACATTATAAAACTACCACCAAAGCCTATGGCCTATTCATTGTTTATCCATTGTTTCCTCCATATAATCAGTCCATTTTCCTTCTTGTTCATACATTTCTTTAATAACATTTTTATGTATGTCATTTCTCCTTTATAATTGTTTGTAAATTGTTAGAGGACATTAACACACACCATGTACCTCTCCCAATAGATGGTCTATACTTTAACCTTTTCAGAGCCTTTAGTAGTCTATAATTGGGTTTTGAAAAGGATGAATATTATGGCTGAGACTGAAAAAATCTAAATTTAAATGGTCGCCAAGGGAAATCCCAAATAATAAAATACCCAAGTCAGCTGCCAAATTTTTATTGTGATTTAATTACAACAGAAGGAAGAAAATATTAGAGAGAGAGGGAGAGAGAGAGAGAAAGAGAGAGAGAGAGAGAGGGAGAGAGAGAGAGAGAGAGAGAGAGAGAGAGAGAGAGAGAGAAGGAAAGAGGGAGAGAAGGAAAGGAGTTTAACTCAGAACCACTCTGGCTCAGGCTGAGCCAAAGCAAGTGTTAAGACCTTGGAGAGCCAAGGCAGAGAAAAGGGGTCAGTCCTCCAAGCTCAAGCTTCAGGATCGAACTGAACTCTAGCCCTTCTCCACGGAAAGTCAGAAGAACTCCAGAGGCTGTTCTCTACCTCACTTCCTGCATCTCACATGTGCCAATGGTGGCTCAAGCTTGACTTAGGACAGCCCAGAGGTCTGTCCTTTTTTTGTGCATGTCTGTTGAAGGCCATTTTCTCAGATAATTAAATCTTGAGTTTAATGCAGATCTTCCTAATCTTGTTAAACTAAGAAGGGAGGAGAAATGTAGTTTCCAAGATCTGATTCTGTTATTCCACGTATCTCTATTGTTATTGATCAAGAAATAGCTAAATCAGATCTTCTAAAGAATGGTCTGATTTGGGTGGAATAGTTTTGAAATTTATAGTTTCCACAAAGACTGTGTCTCATTTCCATATAACAGCCTAAGTTCAAAAAGTCTCATCACTTATAGGATGACAACTTGGTGATGAGTTCTTTGGACATGAAGAGCCTTAAAAATATCCCTTAAGAATAGATGCTTTTAAACCATCAATTTGTCCATCTAGTACTGTTTGATTAGCCAATTTTACCTTAAAATCATAAATATAACTGAAGAGAATTGGTAATACTCTTGGATTTTATGCAATTTGCACAATATATCTATAAAAAGGAACATCTAGATAGAAAACATACCCATTTATAGGGAATCTCTGTTATATTTGTTCTTTGTGTAGGGTGGTTTCCTCCTTGAGAGCAGTGGACATCATTGTCTAATATACCTCACATTATTTGATCTCTACTATGAGTTTAAAAATCAGAGGATCATAATAATTGCATTAACTCTGGTTACATTGATCAAAGTATTTTGTGTGGTCTTAACATTTATATGATAGACTTGGAAGACAGTCTTTAAGAATTTTATTCCTTTTGGTAAAATACATTTTTGTAATAAATACTATAGAATGATTAGAATGATTTTATGTTATTTAAATTTTACATCAATTGATGTGAATATAAAGATATGTTTTACTCTAGAAAATAATTTGCAAAATCATTACTACTTGGTTACCCTGACAGTGTAGTGGAGGAAGGTTCTCTCTAGATTCTCCTTAAAACAACTAAGAAATAATCCTTGAAACTAAATTTTGGAGTGACATGACCAATGAAATGTCAGAATAAGATATTCTTCCATCCCAGGAGAATTTAGAAGGTCAGAAAGAGAGATTTTTGACACAAAGACAAAAACTGTTTGAGAACATATGTGGATGAAACACAAGTTGTGGTAGGA
This sequence comes from Monodelphis domestica, assembly GCF_027887165.1. NCBI lineage: Eukaryota > Metazoa > Chordata > Mammalia > Didelphimorphia > Didelphidae > Monodelphis > Monodelphis domestica. Next base: position 227,656,573 of record NC_077229.1, read on the forward strand.
GGAGGAAGTGACAGATGTAGAAGCATCTTCAAGAGCTCTTAAAGCAGAAATAGTAAGTGAACCTAGGAACAATTTAGAAGAGATCACAGAGGGACATTGTGCTCGCAATGAATGCAGGACTACACACTATTTGGCAACTTCATTGCTTATACCCTACTTTGTGGCATAATTCAAGGCAACCTTGAGGAACAGTATCACTTCTGGATTCAAAGGATCAGAAATTCTAAGGAGTGATAACAATTACAATATCAAGGGATAAAAACTCATTCCTGGGGAAACAAAGATCTTGAAGGCCAGGAGAAAAGTGACACATCTCTCCCTAGAAAACATGACTTTTGAAGCACTGAGAACTTCTAATCTCTCAGAAGTAATGGAAAAACAGCCATGCAAAATGGCTAACACTTGAAACAGTGCCAACCAACTTCCACACCAGGTGCATAGCTTAATTTTAACACAAAGTTTGAAATCAAGAAATAGAGAAAAAATGAGTAGATATTAAAAAAGAAACTGACCATAAAAAGAATTAGGGGAACAGGAAAGATCAAGACTCAAACTCAAAAGAAGACAATTAAGTAAAAACAACTTTAACAAAGCCTCCAAGAAGGGGGAAAAAAGTGAATTGGATACAAGACCAAAAAAGATTCCCAGAAGAGCTAATTATTTTAAAATAGCTAAAGAAATTAAGGCAAAGGAAGAAAATAATGTGAACAACAGCTAACAGTTTGGTAAAAGAGGCACAAAACTAAAGAAAATAACACTTTAAAAAGCTAAATTTGTCAAAAGAAAAAGGTACAAAAACAGTAAGGAAGAAAATCAGACCTTAAAAATTAAAAAATAGACAATTAGGAGCTAATGACTCCAGAAGATATTAAAAAATAACCTAAGTCCAAGAAAGCAGACACTATAAGAAAAACTAACTTTAGAGGAGCAATGGAATTTTTAAAAAATGAGAAAGACTAATAGATGAAAGGAAGATTGAGAGAATTGCAAATTTAAGAATCATAACTATAAATGTGAAATTGATTAATTTACCCATAAAATAAAAGCAGATAACAGAATACATTAGAGACCAGAACCTAATAGTATATTCTTTACAAATAAAAAAAAAACCCACACACTTTAAATGGAGATGCATACAAAGATTTATAGCAAAGGGCTAGATCATAATTTATTATGCTTCAAGTAAAGTAAAAAAAAAAGGAGTGGAATTAATCATTATCTCAGACAAAGCAAAAGGAAAAATAAATGTAGTTAAAAGGAATAGGCAAGGATATTCTTTCTTCCCAAAATAATACTAAAAACATTGGCATCAAAATGGTATAACATCAAAATTCATAAAGGAAAAGATAAATAAATTATAGGAGGAAATAGACATTAAAACCATCCAACTGGGTGATATCAACTTTCCCCACTCAGAATTAGAAAAATCCATCCACAAAATAATTAAGAATGAAGGTCAAAAGATGAACAGAATTTTAGAAAAGCTATATATGATAGAATTGGAGAAAAATAAATGGGAAGAGAAAGAAGTATATCTTTTTCTCAGCTGTACCTAATACCTTCACAAAAAAAAAAAAAAACATATATTAGGGCCTAAAACCTCACAGCCAAATGCATAAAAATAGAAAATTAAGTGTTGTATTTGAGACCATAATGTAATAAAAATGGCCATTTAGTAAAGAGCTTTAAAGTATAGAACAAAATCTAATTGGAAACTGAATAATGAATGGGTCAAAACACTAATGATGGAAACATCTAAAAATTTCATCAAAGAGAATGACAACAATAAGACAATATTCCAGAATTTGTGGGAGTTAACCAAAACTGTACAGTAATTTAGAGTTTGTTAAAACCAAAGATCTAAATATTTGGGGTGAGAACTTAATATTTGACAAAAATTCTTAGAACAACTAAAAAACAGCTTGACAAAACTGAGACATAGACAAATATATCATACAACATACTAAGATAAGGTTTAAATAGATAAATAATTTAGACATAAAAGGGAATTACATCAGTAAATTAGGGCGCATGAGAAAATATACATGTAAGGTCTATGAATAAAGAAAAAGTATATGACCAAACAAGAGAAATAAAGATTACGGGAAGTAGAATAGATCATTTTGAATATATAAAACAAAAAAATTGCATATATAAAACTAATAAACCCAGAATTAGAAGAAAAACAAATAACAGAAAAAATATTATAGCAGGTTTCTCTGGTAAAGACCTCATTTCTCAAATATATTGGGGAAATAAACCAAATTTACAAAAATAAGATTTATTCTTAAGTTAATAAATGGTCAAAGGATATAAATGGACAATTTTAAGAAGAAACCAAAGCTACCAGTAGTCAGATAAAAATGTTCTAAATCACTAATGATTTAAGAAATTATATTAAAAGAATTCTGAAGTGCCACCTCACTCTTATCAGATTGGTTAACATGTCAAAAAAAGGAAAATGACAAATGCTGGAGAAGTGTTAAAATACAAAAACTAATGTTTTATTAGAAAAGTTGTGAATAGGTTCAACTATTCTGGAGAATAATTTGAAACTACGTTTAAAGAACTATAAAACTGTAAAACCCTTTTACTGAGCAAAATAGCCACTTGAGATGGAAGGAATAATAATAAAATATGATGAGAATACTGAATTATTCAAATCTTATTTTGATTCTTTTTTTTTTTCCTTATGAGGAAATGATCCCTGGACTGGGTAAAAAAAAAAAGGATCTTGTTTCTAGTAGAGATCCACACCATCTTTTGACTTTTTATCTATATATACTACATCATGTAATCTCAATAAGGCTTAGTTGATCACCAAAGTTTCTAAGGGCATCAGCTTCCTTTGTTCAAAACCCTTTCTCCTTTTAGTATTTGTTCTTCCCTGAATCTTTGCTAAATATGCAGATTTGCTATACTTCCTAAATCACTTTTTTTTTTTGCCACCCTCCTTCATTGTGTCCTGGAAAGTGGTCTTACTTTCCTTTTTTGTTCTTTCCCCTACAATTCTGAAGCCTGGGTTTTGGGGATGCACTATCCAACATTCATTCACAAGAGAAAAGAGTAGTCAGAAATATCATTAAAAGGGCCATGGTAATTAAGATTGATTAAAAGAAAACTACCCAATATATATTTGATGATACCTGACTATGTGGAACTAGTCTCAATCAAGTTCTTAACTTGGCACATGTAATTTGTTCTAGGTCTGATACTAAAGTATGCTACTTTTTTGCACCTTCCATCTCAAGTGAAAACAAAAAACCTAAAAATATCTCTTGGTCTAAACCTTATCCTCACAATTTGACATTGATTTTCCTCAGCACTCTAGAGTGAGGCCAATCACTACTTTATAACAGACTCATTCTCAGCTAATCAGGAAGCCTCTTGATCTGTAGTGGGCTTTTAATGTTCACTCATATTCCTATTTAATTAATTACATCCTACCTAGAGTATCTTTTCTTTCTTCTACACAAATAGTAGGGGCATTTAAAAACAAAAAGATCTGTGACCACAGTATAAAAATTATTTTTCACTTACCAATAAAACAGTATATTTCAACTCAACATCCACTTCTCCCCAAAGTTAGCAAAAGTCAATCTCTTCCATTATCTGCTACACCATTTAATAAAAGTATCAATACACATAGAATTCGCTGTAGATATCAATATTAGCTAATAGAAGCTTTTACTGATTTCTCTTCATTCTAGTGAGAGGCATTGTTTTGGGGATTCTTTGACAGGTTGCAACATTTTTTCTTAAAAAGAAATGACACTAAAATATGCATTTGTTTATATTTCAAATTAATTTTTTTGACTTTTTAAACATTATTTTATTGTGTTATTTACAAACATTATTCATTGGAAACAATGATCATTATCTTTTCCTCCCCTGGCCCCCTCCCACCACTTCTCCCATAGACAGCGCACAATTCCACTGGGTTTCACTTGTGTTCTTGGTTCTAACCCATTTCCATGTTGTTGGTATTTGCACTAGAGTGTTCACTTAGAGTCTCTCCTCAGTCATTTCCTCTCAGCCCCTGTAATCAAGCAGTTGCTTTTCCTCGGTGTTTTTACTCCCACAGTTTATCCTCTGCTTGTGGGTAGTATTTTTTAGATCCCTGCAGATTGTTCAGAGACATTGCATTGTCCCTAGTGGAGGAGTCCATTACCTTTGATAGTACCACAGTGTATTAGTCTGTGTGTACAATGTTTTCCTGGTTCTGCTCCTTTCGCTCTGCATCACTTCCTGGAGGTTGTTCCAGTTTCCGTGGAATTCCTCCACTTTATTATTCCTTTTAGCACAATAGTATTCCATCACCAACATATACCACAATTTGTTCAGCCATTTCCCAGTTGATGAGCATCCCCTCATTTTCCAATTTTTGGCCAAAACGAAGAGCGCAGCTATGAATATTCTTGTACAAGTCTTTTTCTTTATTATCTCTTTGAGGTACAAACCCAGCAGTGCTATGGCTGTATAAAAGGGTAGATATTCTTTTGTCGCCCTTTGGGAATAGTTCCAAATTGCCCTCCAGAATGGTTGGATCAGTTCACAACTCCACTAGCAATGAATTAATGTCCCTACTTTGCCGCATCCCCTCCAGCATTCATTACTTTCCATAGCTGCCATGTTGGCCAGTCTGCTAGGTGTGAGGTGATGCCTCAGAGTTGTTTTGATTTGCATCTCTCTGATTATAAGAGATGTAGAGGACTTTTTCATGTGCTTATTAATAGTTTTGATTTCTTTGGCTGAGAACTGCCTGTTCATGTCCCTTGCCCATTTATCAATTGGAGAATGGCTTGACATTTTGTACAATTGATTTAGCTCTTTGTAAAATTGAATAATTAAACCTTTGTCAGATGTTTTTATGAAGATTGCTTCCCAATTTGTTGCTTTCCTTCTGATTTTGGGTATATTGGTTTTGTTTGTACAAAAGCTTTTTAATTTGATGTAGTCGAAATTATTCATTTTACATTTTGTGACTCTATGTGTTGCTTGGTTTTAAAGTCTTTCCCTTCCCAAAGGTCTGACATGTATACTATTCTGTGTTTACCTAATTTACTTATAGTTTCCTTCTTTATGTTCATGTCAGTCACCCATTTTGAATTTATCTTCGTGTAGGGTGTGAGGTGTTGATCTAATCCTAATCTTTCCCACATTGTCTTCCAGTTTTCCCAGCAGTTTTTAATGAAAAGTGGATTTTTGACTCAAAAGCTGGGATCTTTGGGTTTATCATATATTGTCTTGCTGAGGTCATTTACTCCAAGTCTATTCCACTGATCCTCCTTTCTGTCTCTTAGCCAGTACCAAATTGTTTTGATGACTGCTGCTTTGTAATATAGTTTGAGATCTGGGACTGCAAGGCCACCTTCCTTTGGATTTTTTTCATTATTTCCCTGGATATCCTTGATCCTTTGTTCTTCCAAATGAACTTTGTTATGTTTTTTTCTAAATTAGTAAAGAAATTTTTTGGAAGTACTATGGGTATGGCACTAAATAGATAGATAAATTTGGGTAGGATGGTCATTTTTACTATATTGGCTGGTCCTACCCATGAGCAGTTAATGTTTTTCCAATTGCTCAATTCTAGTTTTAGTTGTGTGGAGAGTGATTAGTAGTTGTGTTCGTATAGTTCCTGTGTTTGTCTCGGGAGATAGATTCCTAGGTATTCTATTTTGTCTAAGGTGATTTTGAATGGGATTCCTCTTTCTAGTTTTTGCTGCTGAACTATGTTGGGTGCTATATTATTTGGTGCATACATGTTGATTAGTGATATTTCCTCATTATCCAAAGTTCCTTTTAACAAAATATAATTACCTTCCCTATCCCTTTTAATCAGCTCTGTTTTTGCTTTGGCTTTTTCAGATATCATGATTGCCACTCCTGCCTTCTTTCTATCAGTTGAGGCCCAGAAGGTCTTACTCCATCCTTTAATTCTGACCTTGTGGGTGTCTACCCGCCTCATGTGTGTTTCTTGAAGACAACATATGGTAGGGTTTTAGATTCTAACCCATTCTGCGATTCATCTACATTTTATGGGTGAGTTCATCCTGTTCACGTTCAAAGTTATGATTGTGACTTGTGAATTCTCTGGCATTTTGTTATCCTTCCTTAATTCTAACCTTTCTTCTTTAGCTCTAACCTTTTAATCAAGTGATTTACTTTAAATCAGTCCCCCTTGTCCCCTCCCTTGATATGTTTCCCTTTCTAGCCCCTCCCTTTTTGTTCCCTCTTCCTCCCCCCTCTCCTTCCCTCCCCTTTTGTTTTCCTTCCCGCTCTTCCCCCCCTTGGTTTTCCCTTCTCTCTACCCTTGTTGGGTAAGATAGAATTCAAGATCCCAATGGATCTGGATGTTTTTCCCTCTCAGAGTTGATTTCCCTGAGAGTAAGGTTTAAGTAAAAACTCTCTTCCACTCCTTCTTATAGTTTTCTTCCCCTCCCCTTCCCTTGTGAATCTTTGTGTGAGAAAGATTATTCTATTTGATTTTTCTTTTCCCCCTATTTACACATTACAGTTTCCATATATTAATATATATATATATATATATATATATATTGATGTAAATGTAATCCTTATAGAAGAGAGTTTGAATAAATGAAAAGGTAACAATTTTCTTCTTTTCCCTTTCCATCATATTTACTTTTTCAGGTATTCCATGCTCTTTGTTTTCGATATTGAACTTTCCACAGAGCTCTGGTCTTTTCTTTGAAAAAAGTTGGAAATCTTCTATTTTGTTGAATGCCCATACTTTCCCTTGGAAATATATAGTCAGTTTTGCTGGATAGCTGATTCTTGGTTGAAGACCCAGCTCTCTTGCCTTTCTGAAAATCATGTTCCATTCCTTAAGGTCATTCAGAGTGGAACTTGCAAGGTCTTATGTGACCTTGATTGGCATTCCTTTATATCTAAATTGTCTTTTTCTGGCTTCTTGTAGGATTTTTTCTTTTGCTTGAAAGCTTTGGAATTTGGCAATTACATTCCTGGGAGTTGTCTTTTGGGGATTTAGTGTAGAGGGTGTTCTTTGAGCTCTTTCAGTGGCTGTATTTCCCCCTTGTTCTAGAATCTCTGGGCAATTTTCTTTGATTATGTCTTGTATTATGATGTCGAGTTTGCTGTTTATTTCTGGATTTTCTGGTAGTCCAATTATTCTTAAATTACCTCTTCTTCTTCTATTTTCCAAGTCTATAACCTTGTCTGTCAGATATTTTATGTTCCCTTCTAATTTCTTGATCTTTTGGCTTTGCTTTATTGATTCTTGCTCTTTTACCTGCTCGTTGTCTTCCAGTTGCATAATTCTGACCTTTAAAGCCTGGTTTTCCTTTTCAATTTGGTCAAACCAGTTTTATAGTTGCATGTTTGCATTAATTCCCACTTTTCCTGCCAGAAGGCTTCCATCTTTTTGATCATTTTGATTCAAATTCTTCAAAAGTTTGTGGAGAGTTTCCATTTCCTTTGGAAGGTTTTGGCACATTTGCTTGTGTTTCCTCTTCTATCTCCTCTGTATTTTGTATTTTTGCTCCATAAAATGTGTCCAAAATTGCCCCCTTCTTGTTTTTCTTGTTGTTTTGAGGCTTTTTTGCTTCTGTGCTATTTGCCATCTGTATCTGAGTGAGGGGGGCTGGCTCTTCTGTTACCTGTTTGGTGTTCAGTGGCTTTAGCCACAGGCAAATTGTCTGTCTTCCCCAGGAAGCCCGGAATTGCTGGTGTTACTACCCTCCTCAGTTCCCTCCCGATGCTTCTCTGTTGCCTTACTTCTATGCTCTGAGCCTGGCTTGACACTCTCAGATGTATTTCAATGTCTTTGCTGGCCAGAGGAGCCTGCACTCTGAGGGGGAGGGGCCATGGCTTCCTGGAGCTCTGAGGGCTGGTGATAGGATTAACCTCAGACTGAGTATGCCCTGAGGCAGGGACCTTCGATGAGACCCAGATGGAAGGATCTGGTCAGGGGAATACAGGCTTCCCCCGTCTCTCTCTGCCTCCCTGCTGTCTGGGTGCCCCCGCGACTGGCTCAGGTTGTTTTCAGGGAGAGGCCCTCAGAATAGCCAGCTCCCGAGGCCCCCCGCCTGCCCGGAGGTTCCTGCTGCTGCCTCATACTCAACACTCTGGGTTGGGGGTGATGGGTCCTGGGACCTTCCCTTTGCCTACCCCTTATATCCGAATGATCTCAGGCTCTAACTCTTGGTGTACCATACCTTTTGATCCAGGTCCAGGAGGAGTATTCCTGGGGTCTATTCTGTTGTTTGTTTTGAATTTCGGTGCCCTAGGAGCATTCAGTTTGAGATTGGTATGGAAAGTTTTCTGGAGCTCCGAACTTTAGCTTTCTCTAATCTGCCATCTTGACTGGAAGCCTCAAAATAATTTTATTAGAAAGAGAGATGAAATAGCTAAGTGTTTGGGGTTAAGATTTGTATATAGAATAAACAATTCAAACAGATAGGTAGATAGATATTTACAGATTGCTTATAAATAAAGATTATTTATTAAGCATTTGCTATGGGCAAGATTATATGATAAGCACTGGTAATAGAAATGTAATCAAGTAAGGCAGCCCTTAACCTCAAAAGTTAACATTTGAAAGAAAAAATAAATAAACAAACAAATAGGCAGAAACCAGAAAGAGGAGGGCTTCTGAAGGGCCTGGTGAAGAGATGGACTAGTATGGAAGAGTCCTAAACCCCAGCAAAATAACAATAATTCACCTATTTTTTTTTTATTATATTGGGGTTGAGATAGCAGAGGCAGTATGGAATAGTAGATAGGAAACTGGCTTCAAAGCCAGGAAGTTATGAGTTCACATCCTGCCTTTAATAAATATTGACTGTGACCCTACTTCTCTAATACCATAAGTTATAGAAAAGATTCTTGCATGTATTGATTGAGGGAGTTTTTTTTTCTATACCTAAGAATTTCCTATACTAATGAAATCACAGATCCAGTCTCTGCTTTTATATGTTAGACATCATGCTACACACTGGGGATGTAGTGATAGAAATGAAAAAGTCTGACTTCAAAGAGCTTACATTCTACTGGGGGAGACATGAACATATATATATATATAAGTATATATAGAATTTTTCTAAACTAAATACAAAGTATTTTAGAAGAGGGGAGCTGGGGTAGAGGGAAATCAGGAAATGCTTATAGAAGGGAGAAATCTGAGCACTTATGGGAAGTAAATATCAATCAGTGTTGATGAAGGGAATCACCTTGACATGAAAAGTATTTTAAGACAATGAAATAGTGAACTCCAGATAGCTGGTAAAATTCCTTTTAATGAATTCTTTACTAGCTTTTTAGGAAAATGAGGCAAACAAGGTCAAATGACTTGCCCAGGGTCATACAACTAGTAAGTGTCTGAGACTTGAGGATGATGATGATGATACTTCTTGACTCCAAGATCAACATTTTATCCCCTATACCACAGAGCACCCCTTAAAAGTACAAATACCCCCTTATCAAACAGGGTTTGTTCTGCCATTCAGCTGAGATAATTTAAAATTAAGATAATAAGATTTTTTTTTAAAGGATCATAGCTCTAGAAATGGAAAGGATGTTAGAAATCATTTAGTCCAATCCCCTCATTTTAGAGGCAAGGAAACTGCTAACATGGAGATGCTAAATCATTTGCAGTTCATCCCACAGGCAACAAACATTGCAGGTAGGATTGGAATCGAACTCCTCTAACTTTAGATCCTGTGTTCTTTTAAGTGTATCATGAATTATATAGATTGAGTATATTTGAAGATTATAATGGGTTTCAATCGGTCTATATGTGTCATGACATGTGAATTGTGGTGCAGGTTAACCCTGTGAGACTTTGGAAACTGTTCTGTCCAGGTATAACTTTATTTCAAAAGTACTTTAACAATTGGCTCATTCTTGACCAATCAGAAAGCCTTTTGACTCTTGATGGGCTTTTAGTGTGCTCTCATATTTCTATTTAATTACTAGTTAACTAATAAATTTCCCTTCCTTTGCCCAAATAGATTAGGAGATTAAAACAACAATTTATTAAGACAAACATATAATAGGTTCATTGTTTGTTTTCCAGTGCTAATAAAATACAATATTTCATTTCAATACCCACCTTTTTCTCTAAGTTCACAAAAGCTAATTCCTTTAGTTACCTACACTATTTACTTAAAGTATTTGAAATAATGATATTAGATAACAACAGAAATTTTTCCTTATATCTCTTCATTCTGGTGAAAGGCATTGTTTTAAGAATTCTTTGAAAGCTTACATTTTAAAAAAGCAACAAGACATCAAAAATATATGCATTTGTTCTTATTTCAAAATAATTTGAGCAGGAAAATAACCCAATCAGCTTAATGCTTTAGATTAAGAAAACTTTGTTTGGGGACCATTAAGATGATCAAGAGTCTTTTTATGGTCTGCTGAGCACAGACATGAATTTCCATCTCTATTTTCCTTTAAAGCTTTGAATCATGTTAAGACTGTCTCAAGCTTCTTCACAAAATGGGATAGAAGACTAGTTGGTTCTGTGTTCCATATCTGGCCTCATCTAGTCTGGAATCGTAGGGCATCTAAAGCACATTTACTTCCTGGGCAAATCTGAGCCTAGGTTTAGGCTGCCTATTTTATATTTTTCATTTCTGATTTTCAGAAAGTGAGAACCTATCTCAAAGTGAATATGTTCAGGCTTAGAAACAACCTTGTGAATTCAAGAGGTCCAGAAATCTTGGATAAAATGGGAAGGAGACCCTGGGGACTTGGAAAAGGATGGCCATCAGCTAGGGTATTTTACCAATCCACAAGTACCAGGTGTTGTTTAGATAATGCTAAGTCAAAGTGGATGGTAAAAAAACTTGAATTCACAGTCCTACAAACTGTTTCATGTACTGATCAAGTAAGTTTTAGCCTTTAAGAAGGTTGTAATAGTATTGATAAATTACTTACTCATCCTGCTAAATATAAGCTGTACATCTTTTAAGTTTAGTAATTCTTTTTTATGTAGTAATTAATTGCTTATCCTGTGCCAGATTGCTATTGCACATTGAATATCTTTTCTACTCCATACTTTTTGGGGGGAGAAACTCTAGATAAGAATCCTAAGTATGATCGCACCCTGAATTGTAAGACTTAATGAACCAAAAATCATGAGAACAGAAAACCTAGGTCTTCCCCTTAGCAGCCAGCCTACCCAGGACCACACTTGATAACAAACAGAAGGTGAGAGTACAGAAGAATGAGTGGGGACAATATCAAAGTCCCTGTGTGACCAACAGCAAGTCCCCAAGGTTAAAAGAGTAATAGTAGTTCTCCCTGTGCGCCACTTCTTAGAGAGGGCTTTAAGAAGACAAAACTGAGTGACCATTATATCTTTAACTAGGATTTTTTTTTTCAGGGAAGCATCACAGACTCCCAAATTGCCCCTGAGGAAAATGCTAAAGGCATCCTTAGCTTGAGGAGGAGGGTGGGATGGAGGAAGGAAAAAAAGATAGACAGCATTCCACTAAGAGAGACAGATAAGATACTCCAGGACACCATAAGGACATTGATGGCCAGACTGTCCTACCCTCAACCCTGAGGAATCAGACCATATGGCAGCTTCCTATTTAAACTAATTATTCCTGATGATTAAATGCAAAGGTCAGTCTTTTCTTTACATTTGGCTTGAGAAAGGGATAACCCTTACAGTAAATAGATAAATTCTTTTGGAGAAAGGGCCAAAAGACAGACTGAAGGTTTTAAAGCAAAACAAATAAACAAAAATCTTCATATTTTCATGTTTGATAGTAGTAAGGTCCTTTTGGAATGATGTAGTTTAACTCCTTGATTTTGTTAAGAGGAAAAACTGAAGGCTAAGTAGTTATAATGATTTGTCTGAGGCCATATTGGTGAGTATCATTGAAGCTGGTACTGAATTTGAGAGTGAATCAAGTTAGGATCAAAGAAAGCCAGTATCTTAGTAACTCAAAGATTTTCAGAGAGAGAAGAGACCTAGTAGACCACATTTCCCAATTTCATCTTTTACAAAGAAAGAAACAGGACCAGAGTCAATGGCAAAGCTGGGAGTAAAATCTAGGAATTTTTCTGTCAACAAGTACAATATTCTTTTCGATAAGTTGTGGAAAGTTGCTTCTCTTGAGGGAGAATGTGAACGTTAGATCTTCCATCGAGCTAATGTATAAGTGGAACTTTTGTACCTTTGAACTATGTTCCCTAGAATTCCTTTAGTATTTCCCAGAATTCCTCTCCTTTCTCCATCATACTGTGTGGTCAAGTTTTGTATATAGTTGGATGTTTTTCCCTCACACTCTCTCTCTCTTCTCTCATAACCGAGGCTTAATTAGCACCTTTTTACTCTAGCTTTTTATTTTAGTTGTAATTAATAAATATTATTAAATATAATATTTGGGATTAGTGTAGATTAATTTGAAAATCTGTACTAACTCCTAAATCTTATTTGATCTTTCCAGACATACTTTGTCTCCCACATCACCAGCAACTGTAACTGAGAATGTTTAAGCAAGTTGGAGGATCAAAACTTTGAAGGAAAGAAAAATTCTAGGTATAGAGGAGATAACAAAATCCTATTTGACATAGTCTATAGCAGAGACTAAAAGGCGGTACAATGTATTATGCCCTAGTGTAATTTTAAAAAGGGATTGTAAAGGATACAGGGAGACAGGGAATAAAGAAGGTTTTGTAACAGGGAATGGAGGAGTTGAAGGGAAAGAGGGAATATGGCTTCTGGTGAGGTAAAAGGAGAGAGATACCCCCTGCTGAGACGCTATCTTTGAAAATTGGGTTTCCCAAGAAATGGGCTACCTATAATAGCCTGAGGGCATGTCTTCTCTATTGATTGATGTTGAAGATACTCCAGAGCAGGTAATCACAGACCCCACTGAGGGACAAACCTCCCCCACCCCCAGGTCACCCAGCAGGGGTCTGATAAGGACTGTTTATGGTTGAATGTCTTCAGGTTCAACTCCCTCTATGTCCCCTGAAATAACAGTCCTTTTATCTGACTGAGGTTATTTAAATAAAGATGAATTTTAATATCAAGTTTGGATTGAGGAGGTACCAGGGAAGAGAGAATCTGGATTTCCCTATATTGGGTTTGAGTCTCTAAGCTTTTGAGCTGAGGCCAGGCCTCACAGACTGGTGGAGGGTTTCTTTTATTTCTGTCTATGCTAATCTATGCTAGATTTCTTAAATTCAAAGTCTTTAGCCGTAGACATCAAGAGGAAGAAAAAAGTTCAGACTTTCAGAGCTGGTTGGGCCTGTCTCTTCAGTTTGATACCCCTTAAAGACCAGCCTTACAGTTCAAACAGCTCACCTTTAATCCTTTTGTTCAATGATAGGACCACAGGAATCCAGGTAGAACACACAGTTGGGGAAAGTCCAGGAAAGAAATATTTCTATCCTCAGACAGGGAGAGAGTGCTCCTTGCAGTCCAAGGGCCAGAAAAGAGAACCCTCAAGACCAACTGCCACTCTGCAAGTTCCCCTCCCCCCACCAATATTCCAAGTGCTGTTTGTTCCATCTGAGTGGCAGAAAGTTCAAAACTTGCTTCAGTTTTCCTTTCCACACTAGAAATGCTCATCTTCTCTTTCTGCTTGAAGTGTCCTCACTCCCCTTTTTCCAGGATGAATCATACTGAAGGCCTGGGAAAACATTTTCCCATTCCTGTAATGGCCTAATTCTTCCAGGAGTTTTGAAGCCCCTGAAATGCCTTCCAGTTTTGTTCATAGGGCAGCTATGATACCTTCGTTGTAAGATATAACAATAGACCTAGGTTCAATTCCTACTTCTCACTCTTGCTACCTGTGTGACCTTGAGCAAGGTCATTTAAAAATTAGGACCTCAGTTTTCTTATATGTAGCAGAGTTAATCTAAAGAATCTTTGCCATTGCTTCTAGTTTTAAATCTCTGAGTATATTGTAATCATTCCCGTGAATTTCTCTCTCAACCTACATTAATGCTTACAGGCATGCCCAAAAAGTACACTAAACACACTAACCCCTAAATACTTTAGGTATTACAATCACCCTCATGTAACTCTACTTATAAACTATATATATAAACTCTACTTATAAAACTATATTTCACAAGCCTTTTATTAGTATACTACTTATTAATGGTCAGCCCCAAATGCATCCAGCTCATAACAAAAATATTTGCCAAAGTGTCCTGCAAAGAAGAATAAATATGAAATGTTTCTCCTGTAAATCTAAGGATACAATCATTCACAAGTCCATGCAATGTTTGTATGGTACATGGGGCCATGTCCTCTTATACTTCTGGTACTACAAGCCTTTGATGTCATTTTCTTTCATGGAAATTTTATCTCTATATAAAATCTTTTCTGGGTGGGTGGCTCCACACTTGGTCGCTGAGACTAGTTCTCTTTTAAATCCATGATTAATTTTCTTTTCTTATGGTAAGGATTAGGGTCCTTGAAGTTGTTTTCTTACAAAAGTAATATCTTCATTTCTGTTTCTCAATTGTTCCCCAAACTGTAGAAAAGATAAATTCAGAAACTACTGGATTAGGTGATGCCTGCAAGGTAAGGAACTGTTCCACTAAATGTCCTACCCTGCTGAGGAGGGAGAAGAGAGGAAACTTATATTCTAGTCCATCCTACCTCTGATATAGGCACCAGAAACACAATTTAGAAAGCTTCTCTCGGCAAAGCACTGACACCATTAATGGCAGATATAACTATTTAAAGGACTCTGGAGGCAAGATAAGTTTTATAGGCAGTTAATTCAAAGTTTCCCTTCTAGTTAAATAAAATAATTTTTTTCCATACTTCCCAAATGAATCACAGGTATTTCCAAATTTTTACAGTTAGTTTCGACATTCAATTAATATATTGCCTATATTAATGTATCTTCTGTTGTCTCCTATTATCTGTCTTTTGCTTTCAGTGACTACATTCACTAGTAGTGGTCATTAAGACATTTATCAGTCCATCTGCCCTCCTCCTCTACTCTATGATCCTAAGATCCTGTTGCTTAACCAGTAAGCCGCTAGGCTCAGGAAATTTGTGAAATGGGGAAAGGTGAGGCTTCATGGAATGATGGGGTAGAGATCAGGGAAATGAAAACATTCTCAAACAGTTTCCAGGAGGGGCTATAACAATAACTCTCTTCCCCATGGAGGACCAATCTTCTTCATTGGCTGATCAGGAGTGAGCCAGCAGGAAAGCAGCTAAGCCTTCTGCTACTAATTCTTGTACTACCTACCTCCTTTCCCTAGGCAGTTAGAGTGAGATTACCTTTGGGTCAACCTCATTCAGAAGGGACTATTTAAATGGGAACAGGATAGCTTGGCAAACACCCTGGTGTCCTTTGGTTAGATATAGTCCTCCCTCCTCGTTCCTAGACTGTGCCAGAACTTGATTCCCACTTCATTTAAACAACATAACCAATCCCTCAGTTTGAACCTGCTCTCTCATCCCCAATCAGTCACTAATTCAGCCCTGTGCCAACGCTTCTGCTACCCCAGAACAAGGATCTGAACCATTACTGGATCTGTGTCCACCTTCTTTGGGATAAAGAAATTTCTTCAGTTCAAAAGCCCTTTTCTTTAAATGTGCAATTATTGGAACAATTTGGGACAAATACAAAACTCTTTTGTGATTGTGTCCTAAAGCAAAGCTCTGGCTGCATCCTCTCCCTTGTTACAGTTCTGATGAGCAAATTAATTCATACTCAGCATCCTTTAAAACTATAGGTAACTTCAAGAACATTTCTATTTCCCTGTTCTCACGTGCTCCTCTGAAGTAATTACTGAATGGACTCCAGATTTCAGACTATTAGAGAAAGTCCTTGGCTAGCAAAGGTCCTGGTATTGTTCCCTTCCCTACTGAGCATTCCCTCCTAAGACAAAAGAACATCTCATGTTGCTGCTGTAGAAACAGAGAGGGAATATTTCAAAGCAAGCCTATTCATATGTTTAAAAACCCAATGACAAAGATAATTTTCTTTTAAGCAAATGGTAACATTGATCACTTTCTTTTTTCAGTCTTAATCTGTGAGTTTGGGTTTCAGCAGGTGAGTTTTTGCTTCAAGCCAATTATAACTCTCAAAACAAAGGAAATGTAATTACCTTTTTATTGACGCATTAAAAGGAAATAAATAGTATAATCAGCAGCTATATTCTTTTCAGCAAAGGTGTTACTGTTATCAGTGCAATGATTAGCTTAGGCCAATATAAAGAAGTGGTGATAGACAAGGGTAGGGAGGAAGGCTACTCTGGCAGGAAATGGGGGTTAGGGGGTGGGATTGTGATTAAAACATAAAAGAAAAAAGAGCATTTCTAATACAAATTGATAGAAGGGCAACACACTTGATTGGAACACATTGGGGGGTAAAATGTTTCTTTTTCAAATTTTACATATCATTGCATTTCACCTTCAGTTACAATATTTTGAACCACAGCAATACTGCTGCCCAAGGCTGCTTACATTACCATGGCTTTCACTGCAGCACAGTTACCGTTTTAATTAACATTTTTGAAACTCCTAAAAATCATTTCATCTCTGCCTACTGGAAATGGTTTTACAGTAATGTGAAGGATCTCAAGTGGGTAGGTGGGGAGGAAGAACACTAGGAGGTTCCTCCACTGGGAAGTAGTACAGAAAGACAATGAAAGACAGTAAGACAGAAAAGTAGCTTTGGGAAAGCCAATGAGCATGCTGGATAATAGTGTCACTGAAAAGGAGGAGGGTGCTTTGTTAAAAGGTGGAGAAAGGAGAGGTGAGGTCAGGTCAAAAGGTATCCTGACTTGGCATGCAGTAACATTAAGATTTGGAAAGAGAATGTGTCTTCTGGGAATCCCATGGAAGGCAGAAATGAGAGCCCTCTTGGATTTGGCTTTTCTGTAAAATCCATTGCTACAAATCAAGGGGAATCCTAAACACTAACAGGCTTCTAGTATTCTTTTAAACTAAGAAGGCAGCAGCTTGAGGGTGCAAAGACTTTTGATATAGGGAATCTTGATTTAAATCCTTATTCTACAGTTTTTTACCTATATGACTTTGGACTAATCGCTTGATCTCTTTGGCCCAGCTTCTTCACCTGAAAAGATGTTCGTATAAAAATTAAATCCTTCATTTTTCAGGACCCTATGACTCTGAGATCAAAACAGAAGGGAGCTCTCACATTGGTGGTAATAGCAATATTCACCCATGTATTGTGTTTCTTTGGTGTTATTATTACCTATGAAAAGGAGTATTTCGAAAGAGAAGGACAGGCAGGGACAGTGGGAGTCACCTGAATGGCCAAGAAACATCTAGTGAATGCTCTGCTGGGCAACAGAGACTGACATGCCTCCAATATGGGGTGCACTGAAGCAATTGCCAGTCTTTGAGGTTGCATTGAATAGTTGGGTAAACCTCTTCATGGTGAATTCTTCCTTTCTTTCTCCCATCCACATTCACATAAAAGGTAAAGGAAAAATTAAATAACAGCCTGAGAATTTGGTGATCCTTAATGTTGTACCCTCAATTTTTTCCCCAGAACCCTCTACATAATAATCCGTGTTCAAATTTTCTGTTTGCAAAGTGTTTGTGAGATGGGTGATATACACATATACCCCATTTTAAATATGAAGAAACTGAAGCTATAAAGGGTTTAAATATTTATTCAGGAGGATACAGATAGGAAATGTCTGAGCTGAAGTCTGAATTGTGATATCCAGATCTGAGATCCAGAACCCTATCTGAAATCTCTGCTGCAGAGCTGGGGTGGATATAGAAACAACAGAGGCACATCTGCCATAATTTCTACTGTGCCATCACTTGCTAAGTAACACCTTTTTTTTTTTTTTTTTTGGGCTCAGGACCCTTACAAACATCTCGGTCAACCAGTGACAATAGTGTCAAGAGAGAGATTTCAGGGTAGTCTTCTTTTTCCTTTACCCCTTGAGGGTCTAGTAGATTTTTTAAAAAAGCAATAATGTATGCCACATCATGTTTAACACAATTCCAGCCTAAAATTCAAAGACCATAATAACTGAATGCTAAAGACAAATACAAATTTGTCATAATTTGTTCCTAAAGAAACCCTGATCTTTGGATTGATTGTATTTTGATGCTCTAAATATGAAAATCTTTATGAATTTTACCTTACTATTCTAAAATCTGTGATGATACATATTCATAATATGTGATTCTTATTGGGTAAAAAGGGATGTAAGAAGGGATATATTTATGATACATTATTAAGGAGTCATGCAATTTCCCACTAATGTATCTAATCTTATATCTTATTATGTTAATAATAATAATATGTACTACATGATGATGATGATGATGATATAAACAATTAAGGTAAGTTGTTGAAATTGGATAGTGCCACTCACACTATTTTATATTACATAAATATATTTCAATCCATTGTTTTTATTAGGGTGTACATAAACATTAATATGAATAATCTCAAAGTCAAACTAATAGTAATAATTCAACCCTTTGAAATTTAAGAGGTTGTTATCATTCTTTGTAACCTGTCCTTTTTGGTTATTTGAGGGTAATGAGTTCCTGGTGAGTTCTACCAATGTACCTGCTCTGCAACTTTTGGACTTAAAGTTGTTAGGGTCATTGAGAGGTCATCAGTGACTTACCTAAAACCTACAACCAGTTCTAAAGGTAGGACTTCAACCCACATCTTCCTGATTCCAAGGCCAACTCCCAATCCACTGTACTATGATATAGTATAAATACCAGTATTAATTATGAGTAATTTTAGCAAATTTGACTTTACAAATCAAATAGCAAAGAGAGCTTTCTTTTCAGGAGAAGAAGCTTGAAGCAGATAATGAAACAATTAGCCAATAAGGCACACTGATAATTCTGCAGATGTTTTGGTGGATGCAGCACATCCTTCTGTCTTTTTTTAATTTTTGGAACATAGCCAACCTATCTTTCCTGATTATACACTAATTTAATCGCACCTTTATGATGATACTTATTATAGATTTGAGAAAGAAAATTTTGAAAATTGGGAGTATCACCTCACAAAACATCAAAGGCATTGAAGGAAAATGTGCTTAGAGGTGAACATTTGACAAAGCTAAGCATTTTTGTATTGAGAGCATTAGGAGTTGAAATGAAGAAAAACAAAGAAAGATGAAATTGAAGAGATATATTTAGGTTTTAGTGTAATATTTCCTCAGTGGCAGCAGTAATAAGTTTACCTCACTTAGACTGGACCACATAAGTATTCAGTGGACTATGTGAAGGAGTAGTGATATCTTTGAGAAGACGAAATCAGAAAGCATGCCTGGGTTTGATCAACTATACACATAAAAACACAGGCTGAAGTTCACACAGTTTTTGAGGTAGATGGTAACAAATCTTACAATATCGAAAAAAGGGACATACATATTTTTTAAAAATGGGGGGAAGCCATGGATTGTTAAACTTGGCTTTTATTTTCTAAAATGATATTTTATTTTTTCCTCAATTACATATAATAATAATTTTTAATATTTTTTTAAATTCCTAATTCTCTCCCTCCCTTCCTCACTTCCCTGAGATGGTAAAACCTCAGATATAGATTTTTTTTTTTAAGTGTGATCTATTTTCTAATGGCCATGAAGACAGGGACACATATTGTACAATATACCCATTTTCTCATCTTTCTCAAATATTTAATATGAATCTTATATAATGAAACCAAAGTGTAGTAGATAGAAAGATAGCTTTGGAACCTTCAGGAAGAACTATGTTCAAGTCCTACTTATGACCCATAAAAACTCTAATCCTGGGAAAGTTACTGAATAACTCAGAGTTCTAGGCAGTTCTAGAACATTATGCATTATAGAATAAGGTTCCAAGTTGCATTGATACAGGAATTGTCTCATGTCATTCCTGTGCCAAAGAAATCACAGGACCAGTCCCTTTGCCAATACAATATTATGGAAAGACTCTATACCTGATCTGAAGGCATTCTCAGTGAAAAGATGAGACCATAATAGGAATGTTGTTGTTTCCTTGCAGGTGATTTTAAATGACATTCTAAATCTTTACATTTATTGTATGATGAGTAATACTTCTTGGAGTTTATTGCTTTTTACATAAGACCATTACCAATACAATAAAAAATTACTTTGAAAGTTGATATTGAACAAAACATCAAATGGGATGCTAGATGCTCACCAATTTGTTTGCCAAACTCAGAAGGTTTCTTGCAGTAAATATTAATGAAGACATCTTTTCATCCTTGGGCACTGGTATTCCAATTGCTCCTATTTACAAGTGATATAACAATGATTGGGAGTGCAATACTATTGTCATTGTTGTCAGATGAAGAAACAGTCACTATGAGGTAATATAACTTTTTCAGCGTCACTTAAGCAGCAAATAGGGGAACCAGGACTCAAACTCAGGACAGCTGAGTCCACATTCAGTATTTTCTTCTCTACCATATGCTGCTTCTACAGCACTGTTTCTTACTATTGAATCTTCACCATAGGGTTGAAGCTGAACTAGACTTCAAAATGCCAGATGGCGATGAAGTACAAATTGCTGATTATGCTCAGAAATACCATGAGTTGTACAATAGAACTAAACAGAAATTCACAAAGATGCACTTGCTCTTATGATGGGGATATGCAATTTCCAAAGTTTGCCTCTAGAACTTTACAATATATTAAAATTACAGGATTCAACAGGACATCCAGGCACATGACTGTAAGATATCAAAAGACATCAATTAACTTTGCATAAAAATTGCCTTTTAGCAGAAAATTGAGAGCTTATCCTGGGTTGTGATGATTATTTTCTCTTGAACTTATTACAACCCACTCATCTGAGAATTATTCCCATGAGAGCAATGTGAAATGAAAAATCACTCTGGTACTTCTGCCAAGAAAACCCCATTTGGGATGATGAAGGATTGCACACAAGTGAAAAATGAACCACAATCATGGCTTTTCAGCATGACTCAAAGCTGTCCTGGTTTGATCTCAGATCCCTGCTCTGATGATCACAATGCAATGATCACCACAAATAGATAATGTAGTTTTGACAAGCTTAGTAGAGTGTTGTTTTTTTTTTAAACTCTTTCTTGTCCTAGTAACAACTCTAAGAGAGAAGGATAAGGGCTAGACAAATAAGGCTACATGACTTGCCCAAGGTCACACGGTTAGAAACTGCCTGAGGTCACTTTCAAACCTACATCCTCCCCACTCCAGGTCTAGTACTCTGTTCACTGTGCCAGCTAGCTGCCCCAATCATATTTGATTCTTAGAAGGAATGAATACTTACCCCATTGTCTTGAAGCAATTTTAGGGTATTATTTTTTTTTTTTACAAATTGCTTCATCAATATCAAACAAAGCAGAAGGCTGGAAGCCTGGGTACAGAATGTTCGAAAGCTTATTGTTGGAAAGAAATGATCAATAAGTTTTTTTCAGATTTCTCAATGTTAAAAATGGCTTACTATAGGAAGTAATACTGCTGAGTATAGTTTTCCATTATTTAAAATTTTGCATAACAATCCAGAACAAAAGGTGAATATTGCTATAATTACACTAATTTTTTTTTAATTCAGCTTTACTAAAAAGATAGGTCTTATGATACTGGGCTTATTTGGGATCTTCCTGCTCTAATCACAGACACATGATCCCTGTCATAATAGCAATGTCTTAGGGCTTAATGCAACCAACCCAATATAACCCAAGGACTTTACTATCTACAGGGGAACCCTTCTTGAAATGGACTGTTTTGCTGGAATTTTCCCATTACAATGGCAAATCCTTTTGGGGAGCTTAGTTCTGCCTTTCATGACTTGCTTGATTTTATAATCATAAGTTTTCGGGTAGGTTTTTTTATAGGTTCAAAAAAATAAAAAAGGATCTTGATAGATGGATGAGATATAGCATTTTATAAAAATACCATGAGATGAAATTTTGTTCTATCAACTCAAATGCTTATTTTTTTAATCAAAAAACTATTAGCATAATGAGATCTAATATTCAGTACGTTTTTAAGTCAATTGTGTGATGCTAAAAGTATGGTCTATTTTTTAATGTCTTTTGTAAAAGTCTATTCCCTACTAATGCCTTCCCTGGGGATGCCTTTAATTCATGTAGAGATAAAGATTTTGTATAAATGGTTGAGTAGAAGCAAAAGTTGGTAGTTGTTCATGTTTTCTTTTACTTTTTATTTGTATCAGTAAGGTCCTAGAATTTTTCCCACTTTTATTATCTTTCCCTCCATTATATATCTATTTGTCCATCAAAGCTTTCACAATTCCATCATCTCCACAACAGATTATATAGTGTATATTCAAAATATTTAGACACATATACATGTATGTATAATATATGTGTATATATTTATGTGTGCATATATTTATTTACACACATAAGATCTGGGCTCAAACAATAACTAGTTGAATGATTGGGAGATTCATTCAATTTCTATTTGCCTCACTTTCTTCAATTATAAAGTGAGAATAATAACAGCACATACTTTGCAGGGTTATTGTAAGGATCAAATGAGATTTTATATACATACATAAATACACAGATGTATAAAATCTATATTGGAAATTAAATAATTATCACATATGTATGTGTATATACACACACACACACATAAACACATAGACACAAAGGAAATAAAAATGATACTAAAGAGAACCAAAATGAGAAAATCAGCTAGATCAAATCATATATGTGTAAGTATATAGATAGTATGTATGCATATATGTATGTATCTGTATGTGTACAAGTCTGTATATGTTTGCATTTTCATACTTTAATGACTTTGGGATGATTTTTTTTTTAGTTGGATATTGTGTTACATTTTTCTTTAGATTGGATTTATGCTTTGTCTGTTTTATGAAAGACTAATCCTCATAGTAATTCATAACCCTTCTTTAGAAAATTTTATAGATCAGTTTAAATTGCATACTAGTATTGCTTTGATAGCTTTTTATCTCTATTTGGTGAATAAGTAAAAAATCTGCTGATTAAAGTGTTTTGGGGTATCTTTTGGTCTCCTTACTGTGACAATTAAGTCACACTGGTTTATCTTCTGGTTGAATTTATTAAAGCATGTAACAATATCACTTCTTTTGTCCATTTCTGATTTTTATTTTTATAGCTTATTTAATATCAGGGTTAGATATTTTAAATTCTATGCCATAACATTTTCTTATTAGTATTCTTATTCATAAATAAATAATAAATTCTGATCATAATTCTGTCAAATCTAGGGTCTGATTATGCACAGATTTTCTCCCATCGACTGAGGGATAAAGTCTATGTGTTCTCTTATCTCCTAAAATATGGTCAACTTCTTTATTTGTGAAATTACTTGATGTTTCTAATGAGCAAAGTCTTTTTTAAAGAAAATGTTCATAATACAGAAGTTTCAAGCTTTTTTATAATCACTATCTTCAGTCTCATTAATTTCTTTCCTCTGAACAGCTCTTCTGGACTTCAGAATCATCCCACTTCTATCGCTGTCTCATCCTAAAAATTCCCTTGGTCCCTGAGTGCTCTTTGCCCTGAACAACCTATAACCCCTGAAGGGGATTGACTATGAAATGCTTTTCTAAAAGGCACACTTTCCTCTTTTCTCAAAGCTGAGACTCCCTAGACATAGTATCAGAAGGCCTTAACTACCTGAGTGACTCAGAACAGGTCATTTAACCTCTCTTTATTTCACTTTCCTCAGCTGTAAAATGGGAATAACAGTACCTGTCTTACAGGATTGTCTTAAAGATCAAATGAGATAACATTTACAAAGCAGTTGAAGCAATGTCTAATGTGTAGTAAGTACAATAACATGCATAAAATATATAGTCATATATGAGTGTCTATATATATCTATGTATATATTTATATGCCTTTTCCTCTTCTCTTTCAAGTTTCCTTCCTAACTTCCTCTAGTCCTCACAACCACTTTGCCACACCTGGTGATCTCATTTTCTGTCCCTCTCCCATATCAATTCATTTTTGTGTACTTCTTTGATTTTCATTTAAGTTCCTTGAGGGTATGCACAATTTCCTTTTACTTGTATTTTTATCCTCAGCAGTTAACACAGAGCTTGGCACCAAATAAACAATAAATCCTCATTTTCTTTCCTTTCTTCCTTTTTTCCTTCATTCATTCCTTCCTTCTTTCCTTCCATCCTTTTCCCCCTCCACTTTTATTTCTCTCCATTGTTACCTTTTGTTCCATTTTCACTGAAGTCATCAATTATCAATGTATATCCTAATTTGACCCGACAATGTTGGTGGGTAAACTCCAAATATTTTTATGGAGCTCTTTTTGCAAATATGTATTATTGAAACTGAAAAATGTGACAAAATATTACATGAAATAATATTTCTTTTAAATTCTAGGTTTTCTGCTGATTTCTTTCTTTGTCTTTTCAAGGATGACCCATGATCTGTTCTTCCATTTAGCAGAAACTTCCCTTCTTCTGATTTTGTCTCTAGTAAGAATATGAAAACTGATGTGATTTTAGATTGCAAAAATGTGTTAATTTATTCATGACTGATCAAAGATCGTCCATTTAGAGTGCCAACAATTTCAAAAGTTTGCTGATGGTCTAAATACTGAGTGTTATTCTGACTGACCTTTGTCTTCTTTCCTGTCATCATGCTCCTATAACTATAGAAGACAAGAGAAATTTATAATATTCCTTAGTTTAATTGGTTTCCATGGCATTTAACATTTCATAATCAGGTAGCCATTCCAATAACAATATTGCTCTTTGAAGGACTAAGGTAATCCTTGAAAAACAAACATGATTTTTTTTCTGATATTATATTGCAATCCTTTCCAGTATGGCAGAAATTGCCAGTGCTTGCAATTCTCAAACCTAATATTAAATAACTCAAGATTATCTTCCCACCACAGTGAGACATTAGAAAAGACTTTTTGTTGATGACAGTGGCAGGGGGTAAAATTGTGGGTCTCCTAATATCACTAAATATGAAGGTGCCACAGGAATGGAAGTGGAATTACAGTGATACCCATTAAGTACAGGTTGGATTGCCAAGGTAGATTTCAGTCTTCTGGAGGGAATTTTTTTAAAGGGATGGCAAAATTCCCCTTTTCACTCCCAGTCCTTCCCAATGATTAAAGGATGAAGCCAAATGGCTTAAATAAGTAAATATGGAAAATCATTCCCAAAAGAAACAATATGGATGTCTGCAGCATCTAGCTGTTTCCTACCAAAGAAATGGAATTTATCTAATTGACTTTTCTTATTTCAGGAGCTGGTAACAGGTCATAGATATAAAGAAGAAAAGTCCCACTTATGTGTGACTACTGAATTATTGTGTATCAACTTAAATTATTCCAGAAAATATATAACATTTATTGAAATAACAAAAATATGAAACACTTTGTAAATTTTATTAAAATTATAGCTTTATACTTTCACATAGCCTCCATGCAAGGTGCACACTAACAGCATTAATTCTGATAGAATGTGACTTTTGATTAGATGCTACAGCTGTCCTGTAAGATAGAGGATTTGATTATCTTCATTGGACTTTCTAAATTGTGAGATTCACACATTGATAAGTCACAGTTTCAGATACATTTAATGCGTTAATTTTAAGTAATATCTTTGAAATATATGTTGTGTTTTTCTTTTCCAGATTACATGTAGATACAATTTTAATAATCAATTTCTGGCTTTTGATAATCTGTGTTTTCCCCCTTCTTCCCTTCTCTGTTTCTTCCCTGAGATGGCAAGTAATATAATAAAGTTTATATGTGTTCTGTCATTCAATGCATACTTCCATGGTCATCATGTAAGACATGTCACTTCTACGATTAAAAAAACTCATGAAGGGAAATAAAGTGAAAAATTATATGTTTCATATGATCTGATGAAATATGATCTGTATTCAGACTGCTTCATGATGGACTTCTCTGATGGAGGATACTCTTTTTTGTCATGAGTCCTTAGGATCTTTGTCTTGGATACTTAAATTGTGAATGATAGTTAAATTCTTCACAGTTGATCATCATATATTATTACTATTACTATATACAACTTTCTCTAGTTTTTGCATCACTTCATATAAATCTTCCCAGGATACTTTTTTATGATTGATTTGTTCATCATTTCTTATTGCACAGTTGTATTACATTATAATCATATGCCACAACCTGAATATCTCAGCCATTCCCCAAATGATGTACACCCCTTTAGTTTCTAATTCATTGCAACCACACACAAAAAAAATGCTATAAATATCCTTGTATAGGTCTTTGAATTAATATCTGTTAAAACTATATTCAGACTTTAAACATTCATTCAGTATTTTCATACTTATCTACTCCTAATACACTCATTTACTAAGATATTGTAAAAGGTAGGGAAAGTACTCTCTTACCCTGAAGAAAAAATAAATATGCCTAAGGTACTGTCATATTTCCACAGAACTAGGGACCTATTTACAGCATTAAGTAAGTTTCATATCTCTGCTCTCATCAGTTTTGGGTCAATCCTCTGACTTCTATGAGATTATATTGGAAAATTAAACCAACCAATTCATTGATAACAATCATTAATCAATATTAGTTTGAGATTGTACAGAATCTACATATAGAATACAGGATACTTCTTTATTTTCTAGTCAACATATTGGTAAGTTACTTTTGTACCAATTATTTTTACAAAATTTGGGAATGATTTTTAGCAAACATGTTGTCCCATATTTGTATCAATATATATATGCATATGTACCCATGTGACCAATTCAGTATCTACTACCATCGACCCTTTACCCTCATACAAAGCATAGTTCAAGTGATTTGCATATGACATTATACAAAAATGGAAGCTTTACAAAATGGGTGAATGACTTAAACATAAAGAAGGAAACCATAAGTAAATTAGGTAAACACAGAATAGTATACATGTCAGACCTTTGGGAGGGGAAAGACTTTAAAACCAAGCAAGACATAGAAAGAATCACAAAATGTAAAATAAATAATTTTGACTACATCAAATTAAAAAGCTTTTGTACAAACAAAACCAATGTAACTAAAATCAGAAGGGAAACAACAAATTGGGAAAAAATCTTCATAGAAACCTCTGACAAAGGTTTAATTACTCAAATTTATGAAGAGCTAAATCAATTTTACAAAAAATCAAGCCATTCTCCAATTGATAAATGGGCAAGGGACATGGATAGGCAGTTCTCAGATAAAGAAATCAAAACTAATAATAAGCACATGAAGAAGTGTTCTAAATCTCTTATAATCAGAGAGATACAAATCAAAACAACTCTGAGGTATCACCTCACACCAAGCAGACTGGGTAGCATGATAGCAAAGGAAAGTAATGAATGCTGGAGGGGATGTGACAAAGTAGGGACATTAATTCATAGCTGGTGGAGTTGTGAATTGATCCAACCATTCTGGAGGGCAATTTGGAACTATGCCCAAAGGGCGACAAAAGAATATCTACCCTTTGATCCAGCCATAGCACTGCTGGGTTTGTATCCCAAAGAGATAATGGGGAAAAAGACTTGAACAAGAATATTCATAGCTGCGCTCTTTGTGGTGGCCAAAAATTGGAAAATGAGGGGATGCTCGTCAATTGGGGAATGGCTGAGGAAATTGTGGTATATGTTGGTGATGGAATACTATTGTGCTAAAAGGAATAATAAAGTGGAGGAATTCCATGGAGACTGGAACAACCTCCAGGAAGTGAAGCAGAGCAAGAGGAGCAGAACCAGGAGAACATTGTACACAGAGACTAATACACTGTGGTATAATCGAACGTAATGGACTTCTCCATTAGTAGTAGTAATATCCCTGAACAATCTGCAGGGATCTAGGAGAAAAAACACTATGCATAAGCAAAGGATAAACTATGGGAATAGAAACACCGAGGAAAAGGAACTGCCTGACTACAGCGGTTGAGGGGACATGACAGAGGAGAGACTCTAAACGAAACTCTAATGCAAATATTAACAACATGGAAATGGGTTCGAATCAAGAACACATGTGACACCCAGTGGAATCACACATCGGCTATGGGGGGTAGGGGGGAGGAAAAGAAAATGATCTTTGTCTTTAATGAATAATGCTTGGAAATGATCAAATAAAATATTATTTTAAAAAAAGGAAAAAATGGAAGCTTTGAATTCACTGAAGTATCTTGTTATGCATGTTGATAATCACTATCATTAAGTAAAAAAAAATAAAAATAAACAATCTCATTTAAAAGTGCAGAATACTGAAAGAAGCCTATCAAACTTGGCCAATTTTCCCATGCCTCAGTTTTTTAAATGCAGAAACAGAATGCTATTGAAATAAATGATAGATCCCAGTGCAATATATCAAAATATCCACGATAGATCTTCAGCAAACTGCTGGGTTTTCTAGCTTTTATTTACTACATCCTCGTGTACTAACACTCAACCTCTACCCCACACAAGGCAGGTAGAAGTGTGAACATGAGGGCCATTGAATGAATGAATTTTCTCAATATACTACAATTACAGAAATGTGCTGAAGAACTGGAGAGAGATTCATCACTAAAGAGTCCTTGAAGGAATGCCTGCAAAGTACACCTGTGCCTCATTACCTGAAGTGATATTTGCCACACTGGAAGGAGGGCAAAAGAGTCTTGTGAGATTCTGCTAATCGAATCAAAAGGGACATGAAAAGCACAGCTACAGATTGGGAAAAAAAACTCAAAATCCTCCCATGCAGAATAAAACAAGAGAACAAAGACACAGACCCAGTTATGAACACAGCAGTGTCGGCCTTGCAAACAATTGCATTTTGTTAACAAGCCACATGTGTATACTTACTGAGCTGATGAGCAACTGTGATTGTATGAAATACAATGATGCAGATGAGTCTCTTTTGCTTGCCTCCCAAGATGTGCTTGAGGATCCATTGCCTTTTCTGTGTTCACCATTTTATTTTTTTCCTTTTGTTTAAAAAAGCTTATATATATTTCCCTTTAAGAATATCTTAAATCTGTAAAATTGACTAGAAAATTTACTGGGGTTTGATACATCTTTTTTCCAACTTCCCTAGTGTTTTATATATTATTTAAAAAAATTCCCTAATTGACCCAACCATCTGGAAAATGATTTGGAACTATGCAAGAATGTGACTATACTATTCATCCCTTTGACTCAGCAATTGCACCATTGGGTATACAGCTCAAAGAGGACAAAGGCAGAAATTAAAAGTTCAGATATATACTAACATATTGAGAGCAGTACTTAATATAATATAAAAGACTGCAAATTGTATACCAATTGAGAAATGGTTGAACAAAATGTCATGTGAATAGAATGGATTATAATTGTATAGTAATAAATGCTAGATAAAAGATATTCAGACAAATGTGAGATGGTTTGTATGAATTGAAACAGGGTAAAATAAACATAAATGTTACTATATGCTCACATATATACAGAGACAAGTAGAGAATCAATATTAAATACTCAAATAGATATCCGATGTCCCTGAATCAGATGTGCCCTCCATGGATACAGAAAGCAGTCCATATAAGCTACTCAGGACTCTTATCCACATCTCATTAGTTTGTAACAAGAGGCTATTTATCTTTCCAAAGGCTTTTCTTCTTTCTCTTGATATCATGATGATAATAAATGAGCACACAGATTGGCCAATTGTTATTTTTCACTCTTGTCATATAAACAGACTTCTTCTCTTCACCTGATACAAATCCCTGATGAAATCCTTACTCTCATTCTATTTTAAATTTCCCTATTTGTTCTATAGTGCAGCCTTCTTATGTGCACTCTCCTTTTCCCTTTGTACAAAATATGTGGCCTATGCATTCTAAATATATTTACTACTGCTATGGAGGAGATCCAGCACAGACTCTAGACCTGTGTTGGTGAACTTATGGAACATGTGCTATAAGGAGCAGCTCCTTTTCCCCTCTCCACTGCCTGAGGACATTTCTGACATCAGTGCTTCCTCCCTGACCTGTCTGAGGTAAGACAGGGACACAATGTGGCTTGAGTGTTGCAGTTCGGGCACTCAGTCTCTAAAAGGTTCACCATCACTATTCTAGACTAAGAAGGTACTTCTAATCAATGAGGAGTCTTATGACATTATTCTGGTTATGTCAGGTTCTGGAACATTGCAGATGCCTTTGGATAAGATGCATAAAAAATCTAAAAATGTCTGTTTATGTATATGAAAAAAGGAATGAAGAATGCTTAATGTTCAGACCAGAGGATAAAGTTCAATGAACATACAAGAGAGCTAATCCAACAGCATCTACAGCGGGATAGATGCTATAAATGGAAAGAGAGCTGGACCTAGAATTAGGAGAGCAAATTAGATTGTTTATGGGAAATAACAGAAGTTATATAATAATTTTTTAATTTTTTAAATTGTAATTTTATTTATAATATGTACATATAATATATAAACAATATAATTATATAATTTTAAAATATGAAATTTTAAATCAATATTATTTAATAATTTTTAAAATTAAATAACAAAAATACCCAAATTCCTCCCTGAAACTAAGGGCTGGCCTTTAAAATGCTAATATTCTACACATGTTGGTGTCATGGCTGTGAGTTTTAGAACATTGCAGCCTGTAAAGAAATAAGTTGAGTACACAGAAAGAACATAGAGGGATATGTGTTAAACATAAGCAAGCAGCAAACTAAAATAAAGAAAATTTGAAGAACCAAACTAAAGGATGTCACCAAAGAAATATATTATTGCAAAGAAGATGGACTACCCATGTATCAAAAGTGAGAGATGGGGGCAATTGGATAGTTCAGTGGATTGAGATTCAGGCCTAGAGACAAGAGCTCCTGGGTTCAAATTTGGTCTCAGACACTTCCCAGCTGTGTGACCCTGGGAAAGTCACTTAACCCCCATTGCCTAGCCCTTAACACTCTTCTGCCATGGAACCAATACACAGTATTGATTCCAAGAGAGAAGGTATGGGTTTAAAAAAAATTTAAAAAGTGAGAGATAATTGAGTTTGTTTCATATGATCTGGCATCTTTACAATGTAAAAAGAAATCAAGGAAGACCTCTTAGTATATTTGATGGACCCCCTATGTTGATCTTAAATAAGCTTATTTCATTGTCACTAAACATTGTGTAAATATAGTTCTTGCCATATTAGTATATAGTTTTTTAGGACAATGTAAAGAATGTTTAACTTGTATTTGGAACACTTTAATTTAAGTTCCTCCACTACTACTGCAGTTGTGAGACATCAGGCAAATCATGGAGCCACTCCTAGCTTCAGTTTACTCTATAAAATATAGATCCTAAAAACTTTTGGACTTGTACTACTTGCCTTAAGAAGTGTTGGGAGGATCAAAGGAGATAATGTATGCAAAGTGATCTGTAACAAAAAAGCACTATATAAATGTCAGCTATTGTTATTATGATCATTTCCCTTAAACTAGGCTTGGAAAGTTGCATTCTAATTATTCAGTTTATTCAATATCATATTGTCAGAAAGAAAAAAAAAAGTGTCAGCAGAGACAGAATGCATTCATTGACTCGTATCCCAGTTCAGTGCACAGCATTATAATCATAGTTTCTTCAGCTGATGAAAAGAAAGGTGTCTAGATAACTTTCTCCTATTCCACCGCTGCAGCTTCTTAGGCACTTCACATGGGAACATAAATGTATAGATAGCCTGATTTGTTTTGGGGAGGCAAAGAAGATGGGAGATACATTCAGTGACTAAAGTATACAATAGTCAAACACTTTTTTCAGGTTTTTAGTTGAGATGAATTTTATTTTTCTTCTTTTTTAAGTTAAAATTTATTTTTATGAGGAATTTGAGAATTAGCAACAAAAACATTTTAACATATAGCATCATGGACTTTTATCAGGAATCATTTTTAAGTAATTTACACACAATAGTAATAAAATTGTCTGGTCAGTTTCTGATGTATATCAAAATTCTGTTTTCTTTTCTTTCTTAGTAATTCTATTTTTTTTTTCATTTTTTTCATCTCCATCTATTCACTCATTAGAAGCCTGACCTAGTAAGTTGTTCTTTTTTTTTAAACAAAATGTACACATGTTGGCCATCTCTGAAAATCTGTGTTTTATTCAGTATTTATAGTTCATTACCTTTCTGCCAAGAAGAGGATAGTATGCCTTATCACCAGACTTCTGAAATCTTGATTGGTCTGTTTGGAGTTAAAGTTATTCTTTCCCTGAAGGATATATAAGATACCAAGGTATCTTGGAAGACAAAATTCTAAAGAAAATATAACCATTCCATCATTCACTCTTTTCTAATTGGTGGCATTACCTCCCTTCTTCACAGGACCAATACTCTCCAGATCTCCTTCACCTCAAATCTGAGATTGAGATATCTTTTCACATCCTTCATTCACATAGAGGTATAAATGATTGCCTCCAGGTTCAAGTGCTATTTTCGAGCACAAAAGAGTACTTGGATTTGCACTTTAACCAGTGCCAAAACTTTATGTTAAAAGGATTAAGTTCCTACTGCAGTTGCACCCATCAACCTGTTGGTTTCTGATCTATATCAAAATTCTTTTTGCTTTCTTTTTTAGTAATTTCATTTTCTTTCATTATTTTTTCCCTGCAACCACTCACCCAATAGAAGCTTAAGAAGATTTTGAAAGGTTATTCAGTTATTACTGAAGTTGGACATTAGAGAGTCTTCCAAGTTACCTGAATTCATAATCATAATGGTAGATCTGCCATGTGGTTCATGGAATTGTTAACCAAAGGCCTGTGTCTGGGTGATGGTAGGATGAGAAAGGGGAACCAATGTATTCCACTTTGACTATGCTGTAGAGTGCTTATTATTATTATTATTATGAACCAAGGTAACTGTTTTTTAAGAAATCTTCCCTGAACTTTGAAAGTAAAAGTGACTTTTCCCTCCTAAAATTATTTATGACTTTATTGTTAGCATATTATTCTTTAAACATAATTCTTTCTTGCTTATAGTTATTTGTCTACCCATCCACTTTTCATTAGATTGTAAGTCCCTTAAGAGGGGCCACATCATATGTATATTTGTATAATGCTTCATCTTATTTTGGGCATCTATTTATTGGAAAGAATGCAGGTCCTAAAAAAATAAATTCAACTGTTTTGAACATAAAATTGAGTTTCTATCAGTTCTATCAGCTGTGATCCCCTCCCTGCCAAAAGAGGTTTAAAAAAGTCAATAGTATTTTAAGCATTTCATAACTGATTTTCTGTACTGACTGTACAAATGCAAGTTTTATATAAATTTTCAAATTGATAATCAAAAATTCACAGCTGTTCTTCCTCTTCCATATAAGATATAAAAGCTTAAGAGTCAAACATTTGAAAGTGTACATGCTTCATAATTATTTGTAATAGTTCTCACTAGTTTTAGATAAGATACATTGGGAATACTAGCTAGGGATTATTTAAATACAGCAATGTTAAGTAGTTTTATTTTTAAATAAAACATTAATGGAACCCCATTGCCTATCCCAGTCAGTGCCTTGTATATAATGAGTGCTTAATAAATGCTTCTTTAATTGAATTGAATTGTTGCATCCAAGAGTAAAGCATGTTTTATTGCTCTAATAAGCTCTCCATGTATTGCAGTCCTTCATGCATTTATATTAACCAACCTGGGAGCATAAGTGAACTTGCCTCATTTCTTCATGTGAGAAGGATCTATAGCAAATAGGAGAAAATAATCTTAACAAGATTGAAGCAGAATGGAGGATATCATTGTGGAATGACATCAAAAGAAAGAGCAGAGATGAGGGGAGGGAGAATCTAGTAATCTATCTAAATTCCTCCCTGCTGGGAATTCATCTGAAAACACATTCATATACACATCCATATAGGTTTGTATGTGTATACTCTCTCTCTCTCTCTCTCTCTCTCTCTCTCTCTCTCTCTCTCTCTCTCTCTCTCTCACACACACACACACACACACACACACACACACACACACACACACACGAGAGAGAGAAATAGAGAGAGAGAAAAGATAGGTGTGTGTCTTATAACTGAAGAAGAAAGATAAAGAGAGAGAGAGAAATGAGAGTGAGGAAAGAGGGAGAAGAGAAAGAGGAGAGAGAAAGGAGAAAGAAATGAGAGACAGAGAAAGAAGAGAAAGGAATGAAAGAGAGAATGAGAAAGAGAAAGAGAAGAGAGAGAAATGAGAGATAGAGAAAGAGAGAGGAGAGGAGAGAAATTAGAGAGAGAAGAGAGAAACAAGAGAGAAATGAGAGATAGAGGGAACTATGAAAGAGAGAAAGAAAGGAGAAAAGGAAAGAGAAATGAGAAAGATGAGAAAGATAGAGAAACAAGAGAGAGAAGAGAGCAATGAGAAAGAGAGAAATGAGAGATAGAGAGAAAAAGAGAAAGGAAAAAGAGAGAAAGGAAGAGAGAAGAGAGAGAATGAGGAGAGAGAGAAATAAGAGAGAAAAGAGAGAGACAGACACAGAGAGACAGAGACAGAGCTATCTAGATCTATATATTTATCCATGTAGATCTCTATACATATATAAGTATATATGTATGTATAAATGCTTTGTCACTATTTCTCTACCAACTGCCTAATATGGAAAGAGGAAAATGATGCCAATAATGTCTGATCCTGAGAGTGGAGGAATTATAATTCTTTACATCACTTGTCAGCAACCTGCTGCTTATTTGGAGTTGCTACACGGATATAGATAACCTCTCTGAAACATTAAGTGAGTGAAAGCAAGTATTCTTTGTTGACACATTGTCACTTTCTAATTTGTTCTCAAACTGTGAGGTAAATCCTCCATCACCACTGGAAAAGGACCTGCTCTATCTGGCATCCGGCTTTCTGCCCTTTTCGCTCTGTGTTCTCAGCTTGAAATGCAGGCAAAAAGGAGTTTCCTCCCCAGAAACTGATAAAGGGCCTACTGACAAAATCATCTGGAAAGCTCAGCCTTAGCCTCTCATTCCTTTGATGTCTCTGCACAGGTGGACAGATTTCCCCTCTGATGGCCCAGTGTTAACCATTTAACCATAATCCAAAAAGCCAGAAGATTGAGATGGGCCAAGCAGTTGCTAGTAGAGTTGAGAAAAGTTCATGGTTTGCCACAGAAATTAATTCCACAGAACGAGATTTAACAAGCAAGGATTCACAAGGACACACTCCCACACCCACAGACGGAGAGAACTTTGGGATGCTTGGCAGGCCAGCACCAGAGTCCCCTCTTCTGTCGTAGGTTCATCCTTTCTATTATCCTGTCCTATTCTGTGGCCCGTTCCCAAGAATACAGTAAAATGTGACATGCAGGGAATTTTCCTCTACCACAGAGACTGACCTGATTACATTTCTCTCGGTGCAAGAGCCCATTCTTCTTTCTGACTGCTGTTCAGATATGAGACTGACAGCTGGACTCCATCACCTGGATTAATGGGTTAAAACCTGACATCTTTTTAGTATTTGGGGCTTTATTTTCTTTATCAGCGTGACTTTCATGCTCAGAGTGCTCTTGCTACAATATTCTTTTAAAAGTACACTTGTCAGGGTCCATTTGCTACTAGCTACCTTGATGGTGACATCAGCGATGGCTGTGGTTTACCTTTTGACCTTATAGAGGCAGCAGATGGGCCCAGTAATAAATCCCGATTATTAGTGAAGGAGCCAATAGCTTAGAAAGACAGAAATAAAAGTCAGGCAGTTTTACGCTGTAGTTCTTGTTATCTGCTTTGATATGGAGTTGTGGGCCATGTCAGGGATGGATGATGAGCAACCTCTAATGGCACAATCCATCCCTCCTTTCATTCTTTCAGTCCTTATTCTTTCTTCTTTCCTTCCTTCTATTCCTTCCCCCTAAGGACCTTCCTTCCTCTCCTCCTTTCTTTCTCTTTCCTTCTTTTCCTTTGTCTCTCCTAGACTCGTTACCTTCCTTCTCTCCCTTTCTTTCTCTTTCCTTCTTCTTTTCCTTTGAATCTCCTGGACTCCTTACCTTCCTCCTTTCTTATCTCTTCATTTTATTTCCTTGTTTTCTTCCTTTCCTCCATTCTTCCTTTCTTCTTTTCTTCCAAGGTTGAACTAAAGTTCAACAATAAAAATGTTTAGGAATCCTGATTATCATATTTTAAAATCTAGACATACTAGATGGAGGCAATAAAAATACTCATGGTATGAGAATAAGTGAATAAGTAACTTTATAGGAGAGGTAACAATAAGAATGATATTTTAAAGCCAAAATAGAGTTCGTAAAATAGTTAAGTTGAATTGCAATGGATAATCACATCTAAACTTAAGATCTTTTGTTATGCTGTATAACTTGAAGCAAAAAGGAAATCATTGAACATTGCTCTGTGCTTCATATATCATAATATTATGCAGAAATATTCTCAGGATTAGTGAGTTGTTGATGTAATGGTTTAAACTCTACTAGGAAAAGTATAAAACATTATTACATTCAAGGCATATTCCTAAATATAACTCTCTTCCAGCAGGATTCAAATAGTTATGGTTACATCTGAAGGAGTTTCTTAGCACTGGACAGTGATAAACAGACAGTGCTAGGAAGAAAGGAAAAAGACAATACAGAGGTAGGCAAGGGTTTTAGATGTCAAATGGCCCACTTATAACCATTTGGAAATAAAATATCTTTATTATATCATAAGAATCTGAAAAATTAATGTATTTAATATCAGGTAAAATGTGTAACATGAAAAGATAAATACATATGTTATTATGCATTAATAATAATAAAAGACTTCAGTATTTACATGACAAAACAAATTAGAGTGACAAGGCAGTTTAGCTAAATTAGTATTAAAAATTGCAAATATCATTAATAAAACCATTTCAGATAGAGGCAATCTTATAAAAACATTCAATTTTAAATTCTTTACCTTGAAATTATTGTATTAAAATTATTTTCTAAGAAAACCTTTTAAAATAATTATTGCTATTGATATGACTTTTATTGAGTTTATAATTTTCCCAACTGTTAATATTTCTTTGAAGCTAATATTCCATACATCATGCCATTCTTTTTGGCTAAATAATCTCTGTTGTTTTTTTAAAAGGTTACTTATGGATAGACCGAGAAAACTGTGGATGTTAACATATATTTTCAATCACACTATAAGTTCTTGATTAAAATGACAAATCTAGTTTTTCCTAGAAAACTTGAACTATGAAGAGCCAATGGTTTAGTGGAATTTTTCTATAGAATTGATGAATTTGTATTAAATAAAAAAGAAACTATAATTTTTCACTTAAGCTTAACTAGGTCATAGATGGGAAAAGCAGTTCTTTAAGTACAATAACATTAACTTTATGCCAGATTAATTTTTCATTTTTTTAAATAAAAACTATTTCTCAGGTTGTCATCCACATGGGTAAAGGAAATACACCACTGAGAGGAGAGGTCTATTAAAAGAGCAAAGATAAATGAGTTTTCATAATCAGAAATGCATAGCAAGAAAGAAGTTGCTATCTTTGACTTCCAAGATTTGCAATTCTATCTCCTGTTAATGTGGTATAGTGGAAAGATTGTTTGATTTGAATCCAAAGGATATGAGTTCTAATCTCAACTCCACTCAATAAGGGGAGGTTGAGTTATATGAACTCTAAATCAGTTACACCAATTCAATGCATTATTAAAGGTATACTTCCTTACTACCAAAATCTGATCAAGCCACTAACTTATGATATCCATGCCAATGTTATCTAAGTACTAACAGTAGATATTCACACAGTGAATACAGTATGTGCTCAGTTGATATTTGTGGAATAATTCAATAGGAATGATAGAAATTTTCATTCTTTGTAGCTGTGGTTTACAAGGAAACCCAACAAGGAGAAACGGAGAAGGAAGGAGGACGGAAGTCTCTTCATGTAGAACATGTAGATAAATACTGTGAATGAGGAATTAATGTGGTATAAAATATATGGTCATTTATAAAAATGGGAAAGAAAGAAGTTTTAATTAGGATCCATTTCATAGACTTAAGCTGAATGCACAATTTAATCACTGGTTTTACTTTATCAGTTGTTAGTTATATCAATCATTTCACTGCCGGGATAAAACAAACAGCACAACAGATCGAGAGGAGGCAGCATGTGTAGGAAATGTGTGTCCTCCATATAAAACACGCAGGTGTTTTTAACATATCCAGGTGGTTTTTCTTGCTTTTGGAGAAAGAGAAAAGCAAACAACCCAAGGGCTAATGTACTAATTATCAGTGGTTGTGCAAGCCTCCAAAAAGCATCTATTCTATAACCTCTGGAAAAATTCTGACATGTTATAAACTGGCTGAATTAGCTTAAATCAGTAAACAACAAATTGGTGCCAGCACAATAATACAACAGTGTGGTGAATACTAAGTGACTTATTCTGGTCAGGCCAAAATCGACAGTAGAGTATAATTAAATAGATTTGATTTACTCTATATTTTATATAAACATTTACAAATTAATCAATGAAATGCTTATAAGAGAACTAGAAGAAGGGAATGTTAATATAAATGGTTATATTTTATTATAATTAAAGAAAAACAGCTTGGCATAGAATATAAAAGATTAGCCATGGAATCAATAAGACTTGGGTTCAGGTTTTGCCTCTAAAATGTAGTGGCTGTGGGATCAGGGATGATGTGATGATTAAAAATTCCAAGAGATGGGATTCCAAGTAAGAAAATCAATTGATTGAATAGGCTAGTAATAATCAATAAATTAAATGAATTTTGATCCCTCTCAGTGATCAAAGACCTTGAACAAACTCCTCAGGGATCCTTTTTTTTTCAGTTCAACATATTTATTAATTCCCTAGGATTTGAAAAGGATCACGTTAAGGGGGGAGTTTACAGTCTTAAAGGTACACAAACAAGTAAAATGAACATTTAGTCATTTCACCAGCTCCCATGGTTTCAACTATCATCACTTAACCAGCCATAGGCTGTTTCTCAAACTCTACTTTTTAAATAATATTTATATTTCCTTATTATATGTAAAAACAATTTTAACATTCACTTTTTAAAAAATTTGAGCTCATAACTCTCCTTTTTATCTAAGCCTGCCCTCCCACCTGCTTGAGGCAATAAGCAAACTCATATAAATTTTATATGTGCAATCATGCAAAATATTTTTCCATATTAGAAATTTTATGAAAGATATCTCAAAGAAAAATAGGAAAAGAAAGAAAATGATATATAGTATGCTTCTGTCTGAATTCAGACTCTATCAGTTCTTTCTTAGAGTGCATGTAGGATTTTTCATCATGAGTCTCTGGTATTATCTTGGGCCAATGTATTGCTGAGAATAACTAGGTTATTCACAGTTGTTCATCAAGAAATATTATTGTCACTGTGTACAATGTTCTTCTCTTCACATATCATGCATCTGTTCATGTAAAGCTTTCCTGGTTTTTCTGAAAACATCCTGCTTTTCATTTCTTAGAGCACAATGGTATTCTATCATTTTCATATGCCACAATTTGTTCAGCTATTCCTCAAATGATGGATGACTCTTCAATTTCTAATTCTTTGCTACCACAAAAAGAACTGCAATGAATATGTTTGTACAGATAGGCAGTTTTTCTTTTTTATATCACTTTGGGATACAGATCTAATAAGAGTATTGATGGATCAAAGTGTAGGTTCAATATTAGAGTCCTTTAAGCATAATTCCAAATTGCTCTTTCTAAAATTAGTGGGTGAGATTGCAACTCAAAAAAGTATATTAGTGTCCCAATTTTCCCACATCCCCTCTAATATTTATCATTTCCTCTTTCTGTCATATTACCCCAACTTATAGGTGTGACTTGGTACTTCAGAGTTCTTTGAACTTTCATTGCTCTAACCAAAAATGATTTAAAGCATTTTTTTTCATGTTACTATAGCTGGGTTTTATTTCTTCATCTGAAACCTTCCTGTTCATATCCTTTGATCATTTATTAATAGGAGAATGCCTTTTTTTTTATAAATTTGAATAAGTTCTCTACGTATTTGAGAAATTAGTCTTTATCAGAGATATTTGTTGCAAATATTTTTCTCATATTTCTATTTTCCTTCTAATCCTGATTGCATAAAAATCAAAATTATCCAATTTATATTTATAGTGCTCTCTATTTCTTGGTTGGTCCTAAATTCTTCCCTTATTCATAGATCTGACAGGTAGACTATTTTGTATTCCTCTAATATGTTTACTCATGGATCCTTAAATACAGTTTTGAAAGCTCATCTTTGAGACATCCCCTAGACATTCATCAGCTCTGCTCCACTT
This sequence comes from Monodelphis domestica, assembly GCF_027887165.1. Taxonomy (NCBI): domain Eukaryota; kingdom Metazoa; phylum Chordata; class Mammalia; order Didelphimorphia; family Didelphidae; genus Monodelphis; species Monodelphis domestica. The sequence continues at coordinate 227,696,786 of NC_077229.1, forward strand.
CCCAAAACATACTTACACAGATGAGTTTGTGAATGTGATACTAAATCACTTTAGATAATATTAGATCACACATCAATTATTCAATATATTATGAAATGGATGTAGGTTTGGATGTGGGATCAGAAAGACCTGGGTTCAAATTCCACTTGAGGTAGTTTCCATTTGTATGACTCCAGAGGAGTCATTTAATCTCTCTCAGCCTCAATTCCTTATTTGCAAAATGAGGACATTGGATTAATTAGTCTCTATGCTCCCTTCCAGCTCTAAAGCTATAGTCCCATGATCTATGAAAGTATAATATGGAAACCCAATTTGTTATAGTACATAGTATAAATGAATTATGTTCTACTCATTATATTTTGGCCTTAGTCTAAAGAGAAGCAAATGAATGAATTTACTTCCTAAGGAAGTACTGAATTTTTTTTAGCCGAAGCTGAATTTGTCAAAGATATTGATGAGAAGAATCATTCTTTAAATATTGTGTACATAGTTTACCCCAGCATCAGATTATAAATTCTTGGAAGACAGGAACACAAACATTTTTTTCAGCTTAATATCCCTAGAAAAGATCACAATGCCTTGTGCATATTCAGTGACATGTTTAATGAATTGAACAAACAAATATTTGTATAGATCATCATCTCTATTTGGTTCAACAAACATTTGCTGAATACTTATTGTATACAAAATTTATCATGGAGTTACTAGTCAATCCTTCATCCAAGTACCATGATGTTGACATATCATTTAGACTATTCCATATAAAGCCATGCCCCCAGTAATTATCTTAGGGAGTCCTAACATACTTCACCATTTAGAAATAAGGACAAATACAGAGCAATGATGTTCTTTATAGGTATGCACTTATTTTTTGCTCTTCAGAATGCCAGGGCTCTTTGGCCATGATAAAATATTCTTTGCTGTGTCTTCATGCCTAAATTTTCCTTCTGTCTAGCAGATATGAATCTGCTTCATCAAAGCCCTTATTCTTACTTTGGTCATTAGAGAAAATAGACCTCAACACCTTTAAAATTCTTTTAAGGGATCATCAAAAGAGAGTGGGGTCTTCAAAGCAAAAGTAGTTTCCCAAATCAAAGGTGACAAGATTGGCTTTTGCTCTTCAACATCTCTCATATCTAAACCCTTCTTTCTACTCTCATATTCACCAACCCAGTTTAAACCTTCCTTGCCTGGGCTATTGTAAGAGTCTCCAAATTAATCTCCACATGTTCATTCATTCCCTCTATCATCCTTGTCACAGAAAAGCCACAATAATTTCCTTAAGATACAAGTAGAGTATTCCCTTGATCAAAACCTTTCTGAAGCTTCCCAATGAATACTGAAAAAACACAAATAGAATAGTCTGATATTTGAAGCTCTCCTCAAGTAGATTCTGACCTACTTTTCCAGATTTTTGTTTATTTTATGCTCTTTCCAGCATTCTATTTTCCAGCCAAATAGGACTAAGAATTTCCCCCCAGACTTGACATGCCACCTCCTTTTTTAGCATATTTACACAGACCATAATCCATGTCTGAAATGCGTTCCTTTATCCTCTCTGAATTTCAGAATGCTTCTGTTTCTTAAAGATTGAGCTCAAGGGCTCCTGACTCAGTGAAACTTTCCTTGTTCTGCCTCAACTTTCCCAAGTGAAATGAAAAGTTTATCTTGCATTATCATTATCTGTATGCATCTACTCTATTATCTCCTTGTACAATACAAGTGTATGAAGGCAAGAACTGTCATTTTCTTTGTATTCATTATGCCTTGTACAAAGAAGGGACAATAAATATTATTTTTTGAATTGAATTAAAATCTGTTCCCACAGAAAAGATAGCTCAACATTGTGCTGTGAAGAGCTCTAGATAGTATTAGAAGTTCATAGATAGAAAAAGAAAGTACATATTGGAAACATAGCATCCAGCCTCAAGAACTGATCAGAATTCTTCGCTAATTTACTCTAAGACCTTAAATATGTATCCTAAGATGATAATAGTAGATCCTGTCTCAAGCTTGATGTGCTCAGCACAGTGTCATCTACAAACATGAGCAAATGAAGAACCTCATCATCTTCCTGAAAAACATCTTCATTTAGTGTCTGTGCCAGCTATCATCCATGACTATGGCAAGTGAAGGGTCACCTAACTAGGAAGTGAATGAGGCCTGGTTTGAACTCAGGTTTTCCTTAGAGCTCAGCAACCTATTCACTGAACCATCTAGTTCAGTGAGCAAATGAAATTAAAGGTATAATAATGACAGTGACAGATACATAGGAAGACAGATACATGTGGAAGAGAAAGAAAGGGGGCAACATGTTACAAAGATATGAATAACATCAACTCTTCCCAAAATGATATCTATAAATAGGTAACCAATCTTATTTGATGAAATACTTTAAAAGGCAATGTATAAAGTATTTTGCACAAAATTTATGACAACATTTATGCGACAACTCACTTAGGGCCACCTCAACAATTTTCATTAAGGTGACTTCACAATTCTTTTATTTAACCTGAGAAAACAATCTGCAATCAAGGTGTCTTAGTGTAGTGGAACAAACTTTGGTGAAAGGACCTGGGTTCAAGTTCCAAGAAGCTGTATGACTTTTTAACTCTATGATATTAAATAAGTAAGGGCTTCTTTTGACCTCATTTTCTGCATTGATGGAATGAAGGCATTGTAGTAGATAATCTTTAATGTACTTTCCAACTCTATTCTATGATGCAACAAAAATTTCATTCTACCTTCTGGTTTCATACACATTTATATGTAAAGGAAATTAATCCATCAGTTATAGCCAATGAGCAATTGCATGGAGTGGCTTCATCTTACTTAATCTGGCTGATTCACAGAGAAAATGGATCCTGAACTTCTCTGGTCTCTGACAATGATAAAGCTGTTTGATTGGCAAAAATGTCAAGGCTTTCTGAATGACCGTTTCTGATCCTAAGGAAATGGATTACTGTCAATTTGATATCTTAAAATTAATAAATTTGGGATCCTGGACCAGTTCTAGACTCTCATGTTTGCTTTTCACCCAATTTAAAAAACACTTTTAGATAAGAAAAATAAGTTTCTCTCTGCTTAAGAAAGCAAGTAAATAATAGTAAAACCAGTTTCAGAGGAAAATCTTCCTTGATAATGACTTCAAAAGATTGGCAATATTGAGAAAGTCTTACAGCAGTAATGACTGAGTCCTTTAAAAATTTAAGTTATCTCATCAAGAACCATACCAATGTCATACCTGAACCCCTAAATATTATGCTAAATTCTCTTGCCTGTATCTGAGTACTTATTCAAACCAAAAAGATGGTCATTCTTGCCAAAGTACGTCATTGTACTTGTGCTCTTAATGTTATCCCCATATATCTTCTCTGAGGGCTTCCCCTCTTGATTTTCTTTTTTTCTGGTCTTTAACCTCTTCTTATCTGCTGATTTTTTTTCTATAACATCTACAAAACCATCCAGAAATTTCCCACTTAAAAAAAAAATTCCTACCTGCCCCTCTCATTTTGTATGTCTTCTTTTCTTACTCAATATCTTGAGACTTTGTTTCCTTCTGGCCAACTCTTCATGATGCTGTTTGGGATTTTCTCAGCAAGGAAGGTGTACCAAAGTCACTTGTCATTTTCTTCTCCAGCTCATTTTATAGATGAGGAAACTTTGGCAAATAGAATTAAGTGACTTGCCCAAGATCACAGAGCTAATGTCTGAGACTGAATTTGAACTCAGGTCTTCCTGATTAAAGCTCCAGTATTCTATTGACTATACCACTTAGCAGCTTAAAATTACTACATATTACTACATTGACTATTGTCTCATCCTCTCCCCTAGCACTCACCTCTAAACAATTTGCATTGTTTCATTTTGTTCCATTGCTAAATCATAGGTCTCTTTTAGCTTTAAATCTATATTCCCATTATTCTAGGAATCTACTTTCTCAAAAATAACCTACAATCTGCTGACTACCAAATCAAATAGTCTGAGTACTTATTGTTACTTTTCCACAATTACATATAAAAAGTTTCCAACCATTTCAAAAGAATTTTGTCTCAGATTCTCTCCTTCTCCTTTCCCCACCTCTAAGATGGTAAGCAACCTCATATATATTTTATATGTGTAATCATGTAAAATATTTTTCCATTTTGATCCTTTCATAGAAAGAAATTCAAACAAAAAAAAAAAAACAACAACAAAGTGAAAAAACTTATCTTTGGTCTGGATTCAGACTCTGTCAGCTCTTTCTTGGGAAGCAGATGACATCATATAACCATGTCTTAAGCTTTCTACTTGACTTCTCAATAGTACCATCTACTACTCCCTTTTCTTGAATACTCTTTCCTTCCTTGTTTTTTCACGGTATTACTCTATTGGATCCCCCCTTCCCTGTCTGACTATCCCTTCTCATTTCCTTTGTTGGATCATGATCTTTCTTTTGTTTATTACTTTTGATTTTTGTACTTCATCTCTTAGCCTTTATGGGTTATATTGTCTTATTTATAGAGGTAATTCCCAACTCTATTGATCTAGACCTAACCTTTCTCCTGATTCATCCTATTTCATCAACTGCTTGTTGTGTATCTTGTTCATTATATTTCAGAGGCTCATTTTTCATATCAGACTCAGTATATCCAAAATTGAACTTATTATATTTTCCCTAAAATTTCCTCTCTTTCTCTCTCTCTCCTCTGTCTGCTTAACCACCCACCATTTCTCAGTTCTCATTCATTCTGCCTCTATCTACATGCCAGACATAGATTTCCTCATATCTTACACATACCATCTACCTTAATTCAGGCCTCTTCACCAGTCATCTATAATACAATAATATTCCTTCCCTTGAATATTCTAGTTGTTTCTGGTGTGTCCCTTTGTTAATTTTTTCCCACGAAAACACAAAATTGCATAAAACTGATAATTTCATTCTCCCCCTCAAAAAAACCACTAAAAATAAAAACCTCAGGGGTAGCTGAGTGGCTCAGTGGATTGAGAGCCAAGTCTAGAGAATAGAGGTCTTAGGTTCAAAGCTTGCTTTCTATACTTCTTAGACACTTCTCAGTTGTATTACCCTGAGCATGTCACTAACCCCCATTGTGTAGCCCTTACCACTCTTCTGCCATGGAACCAATACGTAGTATTGATTCTAAGATGGAAGTTAACAACTTATAAAAATAAAATCAAAACCTTATTAACTCTCTATTTCCACTTAGATAAAACATAAAACCTTCAGTATGACATTTAAGGAGAATAATTACCTTCCAAGTTCATTTCTTAAGGCTCCTTTCCTTATACACTGTATTCTACTCAAATTAGACTACCATTTATTCTTTGGATATAACTTACTCATTCATTCCTTTAGTTTCCTTCACAAGTTCATATTTTACTTCCTATTCAAGGTCTTTGTTGATTACCTCAGTTATTAGATCTTTATTGTGAAATAGCTATAGTTTTGTTTATGTCTGCTGTTTACTTGCTTGTTGACATACTGCATCTCTGCAGAGGACTGAAAGCCCCTTGAAGACAGAGAATTATTTTTTCTTTGTAGCTCCTGTGCTGAGTATAATGTCTTGAATTTTGTTAAAAAATGAAATGGTTCCTGAATTAAATTAAATCTGTCCTGTGTTTGGGAATCTAGTTGTTTCTCCGGCAGAGATGGACAAATGAGGTGGTGTGAAGATAGAGTAAAACTAGTCAAACTCAATTGTCTTAGTGGAGCTATTATTAAAGTTGACATTTAATAGAGTTGACTGGAAATTTTTTTATCTGATGTTGAAATCAAATGTTGGGTTGAGTAGTAATTAAGGTAATGTAACACAGCTAACAGCCATTAAGGGAAAAAAAGCCCAAACACTTGGTTGGCACTTTGTGACTTGACTTAACTGGATTGAAGAAACTAGGAGAGTAATGTTGGTGTAACTTCTATCTCCATAATTACTTAATTCTCTTTTAATGATTTAGATCTTACTATAGATGATTCCAGTTGTAAGACTCAATAGACTTCTAACAAAAAGTGGCCAGTTCAAACTCAGATTTAGCCTTGGTGATATTTATATAGTACTTTAAGGTTTCAAAAGCTCTTTACATGATCACTTTGCAATAATGCCGTGTTAGGTAATATTATCATCTGCATTTTACATCTGAGAGAACTAAGATTCAAAGAGGACAAATAATTTGCTTTAACTTACAGAGCTTGTGATGGTCTCAGGTGGTATTCAAACCCAAGTCTTTCCTAATTTCAGATTCAATATACCATTATGTGTCTCAAAAAGGAGAACTCAAAAAGTGAGTTAATGTGAGTGCTATAGAAACTATTTATTGGTAGCATAAGTCATCAAGGCTGGAAGATTTGCTAATTAACTGGAAAGTTCAAGTGAATAAGAATAAGATGATCAAGGGCTTTTAAGATCAGAATATAAAAGTAAAGTCAAGATCATTTATCTTTGTAATCTTGAACACATGATAAAATTGCACGAATTCTCTTCCCTTCTGATTGAATAGTATAGCCATTAAAATTAATGGAAAAACAAAACAAAACAAAACAAAAAACAAACCAAACATCAATCACCTCTCTCCTTACCTCAAAAATGTTTTATATACATCTTCCTCTCCATATATCTATCCATTTGTCTTCCTATCTATCTATCTATCTATCTATCTATCTATCTATCTATCTATCTATCTATCTATCTATATCTATATATATATATCTTCCTATCTATTTATACATATATTTCTACCCACTATAAACAACAACAACAACAAAAACAGCTACAATAAGGTCATTAGATCATAGGTTTAGAACTGGAAGGCAAAATAAAGTTTGTCTACTCCAACCTCTTCATTTTATTAATGTAGAAGATGGATCCAAGAAAAGGCATAGGACTTGCTCAAGATTATTCAGTTATCAAGTTGAACCCAAGGTCTTTATCTCCAAATTTGGTACTCTTTCCACTATACAACATTGCCTCTCAACTCTTTTACCCTGACATATTAATAATAATGAGGTAGAAATAATATATTCTTAAATTTTATGGACTAGTATAATAAATACCTTCCCCAAATTGCAGAAATTTCAGTTTTTACTACTTTAAAAGAGGTAGATGTGAATCCTTATGACAGGTATATTTGAAAATTGTGTATGCATTCAATTTTGTTCTATTTATGAATGCCTTAAATTCTGACTAGGTAGTAACCATCCTTTAAATTATGCTACCTCCATATTATTTTCATTTGCCAATTCTGTTACTTTCATATTTGGAAAGAACAGAACACTGTCTTCATTAGTGAGGGTGCTTCCATCTCCAGTGCCCTTTAGTCAATAGTCTAAAGTAATGACTAAGGCAGATAACAATTCAATACTAATGTTTAACATCTGATTTTATGTCTCTAAACTTAGTGAGGTCAGGTAGTCCTTGAACTATAGACACAAAATTTGCAGGCAGGGTCAGAATAGAAGCCATACCAAGTCAATAGGAACTTTGAGATCCATTCACCAGAATGGCTTTAGAAAAGTCTGAGAGGGGGCAGCTGGGTAGTTCAGTGGATTGAGAGCTAGGCCTAGAGATGGGAGGCCCTAGGTTCAAATCTAGCCTCAGACACTTCCCAGCTCTGTGATCCTGGGCAAGTCACTTGACCTCCATTGCCTAGCCCTTACCACTCTTCTGCCTTGGAGCCAATACAAGACAGAAGGTAAGGATTTATTAAAAAAAAAAAAAGAAGAAGAAGAAGAAGAAAGAAAAGTCTGAGACACTTCCATATCATCATTAGAAGGATTCTGGAACTGTTGGTATTGAATTCAAAATAACAAGACCATAGAAGGCCATGTAGAATGTAAAATTTTCATATTTATGGTAGATATATATTATAAGTGATTAAAATGAATGTTTCCCTTAGAGTTTCTTTGAGTGTCAGGATTTACTGAGGAAAAGGTCCCTGTCTCATATATACATTTGTCTTCTCTACTAAAGAATAGTCACACTGTAGAGCACATTTAGCACTTCATAGGTAAATATTGAAACAATCTACTCATTCAAGGTTATTGGACTTTCATTCCCATAAAGGAGACAGGGTTGGGGGAATGTCATATGAAGAAAACTCTGCTCCTATGAATAGACTTTTAATTTTCAAATGGACTGTCTCCTGGCCTCAAAACTGAAAATCTTTTCCATTGGGAAGACTGATAAATATGAATATGCCACAGTTGTAGGGGGATTTTCATTTGTACTTTGCAGTCCACAGTGTCTGTACATCTGTAAAGATTTATGGTACTTAAGAGATGATTGTACAGACATATGGTTTAATCATGGTGCATTTAAGCCTTCTCTTATCTGCTTAAGAATTCATTTTTTTCTTTTTCTAATTTAAGCCATAGTTTTACTTTTATAAAAACAAATCTATATACACATATAGAAATACATCCATACATCTCTACCTAAGTGCATTTGTACTTATTACTCAAGTTTAAAGGGTTATGTGGATATGAATAGAATAATAAAATTAATTCATGTAACAAAAATAATTAGAACAAAGTAAGCTTGAAGTGCTCCAAATAAATAGTGAGTATTAATCTGCATTTTGGCCTGTATTTTTGACCATAGGAATATATGGTTGGATTTTACATTGATTTTCATTTATATCCTAGTAATCCTAAGAAGAAGATAATGAACAGTGCAGAAGAACTCTGTGATTTATATCTTGGCATTAATATATTTATGTTACTAAAGCTATCTTCTAACTGAGGCTTATGCCCCTTGATCTATGTCCCAATAATGGACACAGTCATCTGATTGTTAGACTAGGCAAAAGGTAAGTTAAATGAACCCAGATAAAACTGGCAAACTGTTCCTAATAGAACTAGTGAATGCACTTTTATAGAAACAGGCTTGATTTGTAAGTGCTTGGAGATGAGAAACAAAGAGAAAACTTCAAAGTAGGTACAAAATAAATTCTCAGAAAAAAAATGTATGTATATTCGCTTAACACTATGTTTCATAGAATTTAGAGTATTCCCCTTGAATGTTATACGGTTGCAAATCATAAGATATTTCCATAAAATAAGTGTATACTAAAATCATTCATACCCATCACCACTGTATTCATTCTTTTTGGAAGGAAAATTAGAGCAAAAATATATAGACTTTAACTTTAAATAATCTCCCAATCATCAGAGGTACATCCGTTTGTCAGAGTTTAGTTGGCTTTGGGTTTACTTAAAATACTATTTATGAAGCTTATGGTTTTGCTCATTATTTTTAAACCAATTCAGAGGGTAGTCACAGGAAGAGAGGGAAAAAAATCCACTCCAGTTAATCTGTTTTCAGTGTTGAGTTTGAAGAGTCTTTCATCATTTAAACTATCATATTGAACTATTTAGCAATGCTTAAGATGATCTAGAGAAAAAGAAATAGTTATTCAATTAAATTCAATTCTGTGCTTTACTTAAAATTAGAGGTTTTATTGATGATAATAAACCACATTTTTAATGTTTAAATGCTATTTTTATAAATTCTTCAGTTTATGACATCTTGTAGCAAAATGGGGAAATGTTTCCATTTCATATAAGTCACTAGTAGAATTATCTGCACATTTTAATTTAAAAACACTTCAGAGAAACATTAATTTAAAGCTTAATCTAAGGGTTCCTTGAATGCTCCTTTGAACACATATATTTTCTGGACTACTAGAAAAGATGCTACTAATATTTTATTTACTATAACACTTTTTATTTTACTTTAATTTTTTAAATCATATTTTATTATATTTTCAGGCCTCCATTCCCTCTCTTCTTACCTCTAAATAGAGAAAACAAGATAGCCTAAAATCAGTTACAAACTATGTATAATTCTTCATCAAACAAGATAAACATGTACATATATTTATAAATAACCATGACACTAAAAATTCACTTATACATCTTTTGAAGAATGATGGCAATTTTTACATGAGAAACCTATGTTCACCAATATCATCTAAATATTTTATTTTATTTTTTTACAATTATCTTTTTTTTTATTTGGTCAATTTCAAACATTATTCCTTGGTTACTGAAATCATTTTCTATTCCTCCCTCCCCTGCCCCACCCTCTCCCATAGCCAACCACGGTTCCACTGGGTATTGCATGTGTCCTTGATCAGAACCCATTTCCATGTTATTGGAATTTCCACTAGGATGTTCATTTAGAGTCTATATCCCCCTCATATCCCCTTCAACCCATGTCATTAAACAGTTGTTTTTCTTTGGAATTTTCCTCTGGATGTGGATAGTGCTTTTTCTCCTATATCCCTCTGGGTTGTTCAGGATCACTGCATTGCCACTAATGGAGAAGTCCATTATGTTTGATTGTTCCACAGTGTAAAAATCTCTGTGTACAATGTTTTCCTGATTCTGTTCCTTTTGCTCTGCATCACTTCCTGGAGGTTGCTCCAGTCTCCATGGAATTCCTCCACTTTATTGTTCCTTTGAGCACAATAGTATTACATCACCAACAGATACCACAATTTGTTCAGCCATTCCCCAATTGAAGGGCATCCCCTCATTTTCCAATTTTTGGCCACCACAAAGAGCGCAGCTATTAATATTCTTGTAAAAGTCTTTTTCCTTATTATCTCTTTGGGATACAAAATCAGCAGTGTTATAGCTGGATCAAAGGGCAGACAGTTTTTATCGCCCTTTGGGCATAGTTCCAAATTGCCCTCCAGAATGATTGGATCAATTCACAACTCCACCAGCAATGCATTAATGTCCCAACTCTGCCACACTCCCTCCAGCTTTCATTATTTTCCTTTGCTGTCATGTTTGTCAATCTGCTAGGTGTAAGGTGGTACCTCAAAGTTGTTTTCATTTGCATTTCTCTAATCAGGAAGGATTCAGAACATTTTTATATGATTATTGATAGTTTTGATTTTTTCATCTGAAAATTGCCTATTCATATCTCTTGATCAATTAGGGGAATGATTTGATTTCTTATAAATCTAACTTATTTCTTTGTATATTTGAGAACTTAGACCTTTGTCAGAGAATTTCATTATAAAATTTCTTTTTATAACTTGTTGCTTCTCTTCTAATAATGTCATTGTAAAATAACAGTAATGTCTTGGTCAATATTTCCTATTGAGAATATTTTATCTATAATTTCTTGTTTCAGTGTAATTCATGCTAAAGATTTTCTCCAGCTTTTTGAATCATCATTAAAATAATCACTTGAAATGAATTTTGAGAAATGTATAAATAGGGGGTAGCTAGGTGGCTTAATTTATTGAGAGGTTGGCCTTAGAGACTGGTTGTTGCAGGTTCAAATCTGGCCTCTTTGTGATCCTGGGCAAGTCACTTAACCCCCATTTCCTAGTCCTTACCATTCTTTTACCTTGGAACCAATACATACTTTTGATTCTAAGATGGAAGGTAAGGGTTTAGGGGAAAAAATGTATCAATAGTGAAAGATCTTAAGAGACTTCCAGGTAACATTTCAGCAGAGACTACTCATTTTCTCTGAAGCATGAAAATATTTTTATTCTCAAATGTGTGAATGAACAAATTAATGCCAAACAGTAATATGTTATTTCATTCATTCATTGATTCACTTAGTTTTTCCTAGACTACCAACCTAATCACTGTTAGAACTAGTGTAGAAATTCCTTATATGATTATGTATTGACAAGGTCTGTGAGGAGTCACTTTAGGATATTAAGAGATTACGTGACTTGCCCACAGTTACAAAGCTAGCATGCACCAAGGATAAGATTTAAATACATGTTTTCCTGATTCCGAGGTTGGACCTCTGTGGCAGAGTGGATAGAGTGTTCAAGTCAGAAAGCCTTGAATTTGACCTTCATCAATCTGATTTTCCTCATCTTCACAGGAGTAAAAATAATAACATCTATCTTATTTATTTAGTGTGGAGAACAAATGAGATAAAGTTCTTTGCCAATAATTACTATGCTATATAGCTGTTAGTATTAAATCGTTATTATAAATTGTCATTCTAGATCTGGTTTGCTTTTTTCTTAAGTTGTTTTGGGTTGAAAAATAACTTTGCCTTATCTTTTGGTGAGTTATGCTGCTTCAGAATTTATTTTTAGGTGTTATATCACAGATTTGGGGAGGGTAATTTGGTGAAGATCAGATGGATCTGTGTATCTTTTCTATTGTATTGGCTCTGCCTTAAACCATAACTAGGAGTTTTATGACATGATGATGGACAGGAAGCACATCCCAGTCACAGAGGAGCATCTGTGCAAAATTATAGATGTGGAAGTCAAATTTGTGGAACAGGAAATAGACCAATTCAGTTTGAATGCGACATGCCAAGTGAAGTTATGGATAAATTTGACTTCTCTTACCTAGCTTTCCATTTTTTTTCATGATTAGGTCCTTCACATACTTTTCATTCTGGTCAAATGGTCTATTTTCTGTTATTTGTACAAGACTTTTCATGAAAAGTTTCAAAGTATACCTCCAGTACCATTTCCCCATTTCCTACATAAAGCCTTTCCTGATCTCCTCCCCACCCCATTCAACTAGCCTTCTTGTTGTTACTTTTCTCTCTCTTAGGGGAACTTATACACACACACACACACACACACACACACACACACACACACACACACACACACACACACACATCCCTAGGGCAGCTTGTTTGCTGGATAGTGTGCCAAGATCCTAGGTTCCAATCAACATTTCCTGGCTGTGAAACTCTTGACAAGTTACTTAATCCCCAGTGACTACTCTTCTGCCTTAAAACCAATACTTAGCATTGATTCGAAGAAAGAAAGACAGAATGGGTTTGAGAAAAAACTACTCTAGTAAATACCCAGCTTTTTGAGGCTATATCTCTTATACTACCCATCTTCTCTAAATAACTTTGAATGTAAATTGTATTTATTAATCTTTTACAAGTCATACCTTCCCATTAATATCTAAATTCTTTGAAAGGAGAGACTGGTTTTCTGTTTATTTGTTTCATTTCATTTTTTCTTTTATTTGGGGCCCCTGTATTAATGGCAAATAGAGAACAATATTAGACCATGTAAGCACCTAAAAAGTTCCTTAAATTTTATTTTGATATTTCAATGCTTCATTCTGTCAAGAGATACATGACATCATTGATATAAGCATTATCTCTTGATACAGATTGTGTTCCTTCCATCTCTTTCTTATCACATTCTTATCATGTATAGTTGTGTCATGTCCTGTATGCAAAATCCAAGGAAGAACTTATCTTAAAAGAATACATCTTTTTCCATGTTTTGTATCCTAGCACATACTGGTTGAGCTTTTTCTACACCTCAATCTCTATATAATGATGAATGTGCATTTTTTTGATGGTGAGCAAGATAAAAATGATGACTCACTCAAAGAAACAAATCTGGGTCAGAATGTGGGAATAAAAAAAGGTAATTTATTCCCTTTGTGAAAGGGGACACTTCAATGATGGACTAAGAAGTGCCAACTGACTAGGCAGCAAGTAGGCATTATATATACAAGGTTTCTCTCCCTTCCCCACACTGAACTTTGACTCATGATCTTATCATACTTCTGACTGTCTTCTAGCTTCTTCCAACCCAGTGCAGGTGAGGTAAGGGGAGCAAGCAAGCTGTTCATTTCCCTTTCTGTCTTCCATAAGTCTCCCTCCTAAGTTTCCCTGGAGTCTTCGATCAACAGAATGTAACAAACATGCCTTTGTAAGCTGTATGCATATTCTGAGAGTAGCATACTCAATGCTATCTCACTCAATAGTGAATGCACAGTTTATATAGGTGAAATTGTTGTTATATTTGTGATAGGAAAATTATAAACTACATAAAAGACATTCCTAACATATATCTGTGGTTTGCCTCTCTTATTCACATTCATAACTTTTCATCCAGTAGATATGACACATGTGCATTTGGCAAGTATTTAAATACAAGAAAAGAATGGTAAAGTGTTGAAAATGGGTCTCAGATATCTTTTTCCTGGAGATTCTTATGCAAGAGATAAATAGTCATCTGAGTATATTCCTTTGAATTTCAATCAAGGAAACAACGAATACAAGGAAAGACTTTGGAAGGAAAATTGGCCATGAAGTGGAGGTGGGGGGAAGCATTAAAACAAGTATTTCAATAAAGAAATAATTTAGAAAATGAAAAATGGAGAGAGGGTGAGAACAAAGGATGAATCTAAGAATCTCTGGTGGCCTTATAATGAAAATTCTGGAAGTAGAATATATCTTTTTGGAAACAAATTTTAAAGAAATTTATCCCTGGTTCTCATATTTGAAACAAATATTGAAGGACTAACGAAATAGAGGAAAAAGACTGAACTTTGTAAGTAAATACAAGGAAGTTAAGCTAAACATGCAAGCCTTTAGCATGGCAATATCATGCATCATTAACAAAATCTAAATTATCAAAGTGGTATATCATTTCTTGTCCAGCTATTAAGGTTTTCTACAAATTGCTCAAATGAGGAGAATTTGAAAGGAAGAAAATATTTCGAGTATCCTTTTGGTTTATTGAATTGAGTGGGTTTGTTAGAAAAATTATAGGAATTTAGGGGAAAATGAGATAGTTTTGCTATAGAATAAAAATTGTCAACAGAAAATATATTGAAAAGTTTATAAGATCAGATAAACATAAACAAGGTAAATAGGAGATCAAATTAATTCGAGATACTATGCAATTCACCAGACATTTGTTTAATTCTTGTCATCATAGCACGGGTAATTTCAAGCTGATTTCTTTCAGTAATTATGTGCCATGAGTAATCTGCTATGTGGATGAAAAGTTGTTGTTTTTTTCCCCTCTACATCTTTCTCTCTGTTTCTCTCTGTCTCTCTATGATTGTCTTTATCTCTGCCTCTGTATATGTTTCTGTCTGTCTCTATGTCTCTGTCTCTCTTGTCCCTACCTGTGATATTGTACACATCAAATCTTGCCTGCTCATATAGCATTACCTGAAAGTAGAACCAGAATCAAGATTTTGCCAGATATGTAAAAAAAAGTCATTTTACTGCATTGAAGAGCTAGAGGAATTAAAAAAAATTGAAAGGGTCAAGTTAATCTAAACAAAAAGCTAGATTATATATCCACAGAGGTATCTTCTTTAGCTAAATCACAGTTTATCATACTTACATTTTCTTAAGTGCTTTCAGTATTGACCAATTGCTTTCAAACTTACTTTATTGGAATACTGCTTTTTAATTAGATTGCCTTCTGGTACCAGACAGTCATGACTTTCATTAATAACAAGTGATGTCATGGTCATAGAAGACGTTACCTATAACTTGAAACACAAACCCACACACAGATACACACACGCTACTTCATATATTGTCTATCACCATCCAGAGACAGTCAAGACACTTTCAGTTACTCCTGGATGTTTATGTATGATGTTTACCCCATCAATTAGAAACAAATAGCCCAGAAATGATGTAACTTTAACATCTGAATAAATAATGGAGATGGATAAATGAAACTTCCTAAATCAAGATGAAATACATTTCTGAGAGTCTCTGTCAAACAAGCTTTCAAATGTTGGACAGAAATTAAGTGGGATCATTTCATGGCAATTCAAGGTCAAAGGTCTGAATTGGAGTCTGCTGACATTTAGATTAATGATATCTTTAAATATGAGAAAAGAGGAAGATCTTGTCTACCATTTTGACATTTGCTTAATTACACATTATTACTTCAATACTAAATATTGAATATTTATATTTTTCTTTAAAAATTACTGGAAAAGTTTTTGTATTTCATTTAATATTTAAAGACAATCTGAAGAAATAAATAGCTAATTTGATGAGTATCTGGATTTTGGGGAAAGCATTTCTGACTCCTCTGGACTTGTTAACTTTTTATGTTTCTCTTCTCTTTGTGTAATGACAAAAGCATTTTTTGATTTTTTATGACTTGGGCTTATCTAAAATAAAATTTTATTACATTCAAAAATTATACAATAAATTTGACAAGATGAATGAATTATCTTAGAAGTTTGGGAGGAAAAAATTTTCTCCTTTACTAGATTTTGAATAATAATGATTCAACTTCTAAATATGTGGCTATTTGACTAATCAGTGACCATATAACTTGAGATCAAACTTAATAATTTTGCATTTAAATCATCATCTCCTGCCCAAATATGTTCCCCAGATGCAAATATCTTATCCTCACCTGGCAGATATATGACTGTACTCTGGTATTGAATGCAATTTTTAAATTCAGTAAACCAAGAGGTATTATCTATCAGATTCTTCTCAAGTCTGCTAACTATTCTATTTCTGTTGATGGTGCCATCATTCTTTTAATGGTGCCACTAGTCACTTAGACACAAAACCTGAATCACCTTTGCCCTTTCCCTTTCTCTCAATCTCTTACATAATATCTCCTGTCAAGTCCTATTGGATCTACCTCTTTGTTAGTTTTCTATTTGAGACCCTCTTGCTCTTTTTAATGCCTTCTAGTTTGCATGAGGCCCACATTGTCTCTGACTTGAACTATTATAAAAAGTCTCCTTATTGGTATCTTTGTTTCTATTCTCTTCCTTCTCCCATCTATTTTTTACTTTGCTGCCAAAGTTACTTTTTCTAATAATTAGCACTTTTTATAACACTCTGTCCCTGTTCAAAAATATTTTATGGCTCTCCGTTCCATGAATAATAAAATAATACATTTTAGTTTTGAAAGTCTTCTACAATCTGCCTATAATCTTCCTCCCCAGTTTTGCCTCACATCACTTCCCTGTCACATTTTACATTCAATCCAGATCATGGCACTAATTGCTTTCTGAGCTTATTCTACTGTCTTCTGCATTTGATCATTGAAACAGAACATCTCCCAAATTTTGAACAAAATGGACCCTAGGCTCCAAAGCTAAATATCTTTTAAAATCTATATATTCTTCAAGGCTCAGTACAAATGGCACCTCCTTCATGAATCCTTCCCTGATTTCCTGGCCTAAAAGTAATTTTCCCTTCCTTGAATCACTCATGAAACTGTATTTAACTTTTTGAACATTCATTACAGTCAAATTGTATTATTATTTGTAAACATGCTGATTCTTGACTATTACATTATAGCTTTCTACATGAATAAATCCAACATTTTTTTATCTTTACATCACCAGTGCTTAGCATAGTTGTTCATACATGCAGGTGTTTAATGAAAATTTGCGGAATTGCATTCTGTTGAAATATTGAAGTAAGGTTCAAGGATTAATCATAACCAAGATTCTCACTAATGACATAATGTTAGAATTAGATTTAGCCTGTCCCTTGAGGCTTCAGATATGCTAAGAGTCTTGCTTAATTACCACAGCTAGTTGGTCTCAAAGGTAGGACTCAAATCAAAGTCTGAAGGGAAAAGGAAAGGGTTCTTTTAAATGTATCAAGATTTTATAAAACTGTGTGGATGTGTGCAAAAACAGAGAATTTTAGATGGGTAGCTCCAGTGTTGTACTGCTATCCATGAAATCGTAAAAAGAAGATCCTTTAAGGAATATGAATGGAAAGCTATAGGCAAGAATCATATTGCATGAGAAATCATGAATGAGTTACATGTACAGTGTCTTCTCACAATTATCTTTTCTTCTAATTTGATATTGATTTTGACTTTTACTCTAATAAGTTGATAGTTTAACTGTATATGGACAACTGATCCTTCTGACATAAATAATTTAGCAGGTTTTTATGTTTACATATAATTCATTTTTTGTGATAACATTCAAAGTTCACTCTGTCAAGCGCCTTCTAACTTTGTTCTTGAATAAAATATTCACTGCTGGCAGTGAAATAGCATGTGTACTTCTTCTTTATTGTGCCTCCTGCCATGTTCAATACTATATTCCCTGTCTTACATGATCTAGCCATCCTTCCAACTGCCAAACAAATACCTTTCACCTGCTTTCCATCACTAGAACTATGATCAAATTAAGACTCCTAATGTTGCTAGGAATGTGTCAGTTAAATCCCTTATGACTCCATTCACAGTCCTTGCTACTTAAAGCAAAACATCCTTTGCCTCACCCCAAACACATTCTTCTGTGTATAATTTCTGTCTGTTAGAATATAAAAACTCGTTAAGGGCAAAGAATTTTGTTTTTGTATTTATACCCCAGTGCTTAACACTGTATCTGGCATATAGTCTATGACTGATTTTTTTCATTCATTCATCCATTCACTCAAGAGGTTTTTGAGCAATCTATAAGCATTCAAATTCTTTGCTATATTAAACCTGAATGCTCTATCACGGGGGGGGGGGGGGGGGGAAGGGGAGTGCTTTCAATACCCCTTGCCCAACTTTGCTCTGCAGTTATCAATTATCAATATATTCTGACTAAGTTCTAGAATTTTATAAAAAAATTTATTGAATTTTTCAATCCGTTTATTCTCTGCAACAGATGTCCATAAACTGCAATTATCTTCAGGGTGGTCTTAAGTGCTTACATTCATATGACTTATTTGTAATGATATGCACAAGTGTCCTATAAAATAATGGTTCTTATGCCTTTAGGAACATGATGAAGACATCTCTGCCAACTCCTTTGTTTTCTCTCCATGGAGAACCTATGAGTAATCCTTTCATTCAGCAAGTTCCTTTTGTCTTCTGGTTTCATTTATTATAAGGATGTCAATATTGATGTGGTTCAGTTCTTCTAATTACATGTCAATTTGCTGGTCATTGGACAAGGACTTCATACTTAGAGTACCAATAGTTAATGTTTGCAGACATTCCAGATTCTTAGCATTCTTTACCCCCTTTTCTGCTACTACAGTACCATAATAACTGAAGCAGAAAGCGGCTACATAGAAGAATTTTTAATTTTTTAAATATATTTCATGTATTGTCATTTCCAACAGGTTTCTCACTTAAGTGTCTAAACTATTGATGATGGATTTTCATTAATTAGCTGCATTGTTCCTTAGAAAGCAGATTTAGTCTGTCACCAAAATCAAACTTAAATTCTTCAAAGTATGGTAAGCTCTCCCAGAGCTAAAGTTCTAATGACCAACCCTTTGAATATTTATGGTTTCAAAATACCCATGTTGAGGCATCAGAGAAGAACTGAAGAATTCTTATTGACGTCTTGAAATGACATCTTGAAATATTCTAAAATTTTTGAAATAAATCATGTGAGAAATCAATGGGAATACATTTCTATAACCAAAATGTAACAGATTGAAAGAAAAATGAAGTGATAAATGTAAATTTGGACTTCTATGGAATAAAAATACAATACATCTTCATTAATGCTAAAATTTGGATGATTATAAAAGTTGCCTTGAATGTAACCATAGGTTTACTTCATTGGTTCAGAACAAAAGTGTAGAGGCTAAATACTTTAAATACTTAAAAGATGACAGCAATTCTATGGGATACTTACTTTAGTATCTCATGACTTAAAGTCAACTCTTTATTTCATGACAACTTTGTTTCAAGACAACTCTTAGGAGTATCTTCTGAGAGAGAATATAAATATTATTCTGAAGAAAAAGACACTACAACTTATTAAGGAGTCAAAACTATTGTGCCCTTTGGGAAAAGTGAGCCTTTTAACAAATAAAATGTTCTGGGAACTTGATACATTCAGTGAATCTTTCATGATTTAGTCTTTGTGTGTTATTTGCTCATGTACCCAGGATGGAGATATAATTGGATCTTTTAAGTAATTTTCTCCATGTCCTTACAATAGCCTACACAAGGCAGTAAGTAGGATAGTATACTGTCAAGTCAATAGTAAGATGCAAAGTGTTATAGGTAATCAGGGGTTGTGGGGGAGGGGAATATGAGCAAGAGATTTTGGGAAGAAAATACTTTATTTGAAAAAAATACAGAATTTTATTTAAATTCTAAAGAATGGGAGAGAAAGGAAAATAACATGATAGACAATATTAGTATATTATCCTTTAGATATTAAGATGACTAAAAAAAAGTAAAGATAATTTTCCAGTGTGGCAATTTCAGAATATAAAATAATGGAAATTAGGTTTCTCACTTAAGTGTCTAAACTATTGAGGATGGATTTTCATTAATTAGCTGCATTGTTTGGATAGAGCCATATTGTGGATGGACTTAAGCGCCTTACTGACAAACAGAGGGTGAAATAGTGAGGTACACTGGTGAGAAAAAATAAAAAGGACAAGTTTTGAAAAGAGCTAGGTGGAGGGAAGGGTGAATAGAAACTGCAAAAATTATTTTGGGAAAAATATGGTGTTCTCCTGCTTGAAAAACCAAAGGATGTTCTTCATCCTTGTTCATATCAAAACCAATGATGCAAAAATAGGTTTACCAGAAAACTAAAAGCTCTTGGAACCAAGCAGATGTCATAAGACTGGTAACTATTGCCTAGAAAACTATCTCCTCTCCTCTCTTTTCAATCCTCTACCCTCTTCTCCTTCTCCTACTCTAATCTCTTGACTTCTCCTCCACTATCCTCTAGTCTCTGTTTTCCTCTCTTCTCCTTTCTTTTCTCCTCTCCATTTCTCCCTGACTGTTTCTTTCTCTGTCGCTCCTCTGTCTCTGTCTCTTAAGTCTGTCTTCTTCTCTCTTCTTCTGATTATTATTCAACTTTATTCCATTTAATACTAACAAGAGTTGACATAATTCCTTCCTTTAAATTTATTTTTTTTAAATTTTGGTTTGCTCATTAATATTAGAAATCCATTTTCTTTTCCTCTCACCACCTTTCCACTTCAATAAGAAAAACAAAACTCTTGTAACAAATATGCATAGCTAAATAAGATAAATTCACATATTGACCATATCCATAAATATATAATGCCTCCATTGAACCTCTAGTACATTATCATTCCTTTAGCAAGAAGGGTAACAAGTTTGACATTTGGTCTTTCTGTTTTTGCATTGGTTTCAAATTCATTTGGTTATTCATTATACTAATTAGAGTTCTTAAGTCTTTATATTATTTTCTAAAATAGACTTTCATGAATGTTCTCTAATTTAGGAAAAATGCAAGTGATATATATGGATATGAATATATATACACATATATAATATTGGACTAGAATAAAATGGATATTAATCACAGCTTACCATTTTAATGGCCATTTATTTTTTTTCAGTGTGTGACATTCATTATCTCTGCTGTGTTAAAACTTGTGTCAATTTTGGGACCTAAATATTTTTTCAGTAATATGACATATTATTTAGTATAAAAATATACTAAAGGTAGAGGTAGAGGATTAAATTTCATGGCACTTTTCTCTCAGGAATATATCATTCCACACATTGAATGGGTATATGATGCAATAGATGACCTTCTAGATTTGGAGCTATGAGGTCCCTAGATTTCAGTTCAACCTCTATCTATCACTAGCTATTGAATTACAGTCCAGTCATGTAATTTCTCTAAAATTTAGGGAATTTCGCCTGTAAAATGGGAATGATAGTATTTATGTTATATAGTTGTGAGACTAATATGATGCAAATTATGATACATACAAAGTGATTTGTAAACTGTAACTCATTATTTTCATATAGGTTTTTTTTAATTATCGAGAGAAATCAGTGTCAAAGAACTTTTTGTTGTTTTATTACCTTCATTCATTAATATCTTTGACTAAAAATCCAATTAATATCTTCAAAAGCATATGAATTATATTCTTCTCAAAATGAGGGTGTAGTAGGAACAGGTTCAGTTCTCAGCTTCTCTTAATCTATTTATTCTTGCTTCTAATTAGAACTTTCTTTCCAAGTAGGTGTAGAAAAAGTGTAAATATTAATAGGGACAGGAAGCTAAGATTGGTTGTAGAGGAATGAGACTTAGCTCGTGGAAAACTACACAAGATATTTTAATTACTTTCCTTACCAAATGTAGGTGGGAAAGACATTGGAATACCTGTTATCAGTTCTACCACTGGGGTACCAAGGAGTCCTCTTTATCCTAGGCAGGTCCAAACCAATGGTTAGAAAAGGCTTAGCAGACAGTTGAGCAGGAAGAACTACTCCACAATCAAGGGACTCTTCATGGAGGAGAAAGAGACTCACTAACAACCATCACCAGGTTGCCCTACCATTTATTAAACATTTTAACCAGAAAGGAACATTAAAGAGGCCTGCAGATTAGGAATACAATTGAAAAACCTCTAAGAAAGGAAATATCTTATTAATTCATTAAGTCAAACTGCTTGTATCTACACTTGTATGACTAGAATTATGGTTCATTAACTTCATTTCTTTATATGAGTTAATTAGCTCAGAGGAGGCCAGAAATTAATTACCAGCTTATATAGTTTGTGCAGAATGGCATTCTGTTTATTTAGTTTCTCCTATTAACTTTTAATCTCTTCAAACAATAAAAGAGGTAATTAGTATTTTATAAACAAAAATGAATGCAACAAAGGCAAATAATTTGCCAAATAGTGAAGCTCCTGTGAGGAACCTGATAGTTGGGTGGTTCAAGTTACAGACCTTTTCACTGTTAACTATGAGCAAAATGAGATGGAGCATGTAGGTAGTCCTAAGGTAGGATCTCATAATCCATCATTAAAGAAGAGATACCCAGTAATACCTCGTAGAGCAGAAAAACGAGCCTTAAAAAGTTTCCAGCTGTTTGAAAATAATTGCCCATGTATTCAACTACAGTTGCTGTTTAAAACATTTTTCCCAAGACACTGTCAGATATGCTCCCATGGAAACAAAAGACATGTAGGAGAATCCTTCTTAGATATGCTTCTTTGACTGTGGGTTGTTTTTTTTTTTAATTCGTGGCATATTTAAGTATCTTTAAATTTTTGCTATCACGGCGTATATTATCACTAATAATATAGCATGGCAAAGAGTCTTATCTAAGGGAACATATTTAATGAACTATATGGAAAGATAACAGAACAGAACAGTGGGGAGGGGTGTGGGGTTGTCAGGAAACACTTAAAGAGATTAAACTTTAAATATACTTCTAGCTGAATAAAAAAAAACTGTATGCTCTCTGTAAAAACCAGTAAAAATGAACAGTTGAGGGGAATTTGTGATATCCTTGGTATATTATATTTTCAAGACATTCAAAACATTTGACAAAAACACTTGTTTCACTTAAACAGTGATTTTCAGTGTCCATATTTAGTTATTTTCTGTAGGCATGCAACGAATTACCCAATTTATTTAATCAATATATTTTGTTAGCATAACATTAATATTAATTAAATGTTCATTTACAAAAATTGCATCCTTAACAACTGAAAATCAAGGGCGCTGAATGCAGGGTACTCTAGCTAAAGTCTTCTGCACAGCAGGATTCAGCATCCCTAGGAAGCTTCTATCAGACAAGCTTATATTAATAGAAAACATCCTACAAGTCCCTTTAACATACTAGACTACTTCCACCAAAATAATAACTTTAACTGCAAAAGCTTGAATGCCTTTGTTTTTCACATAAAAAGGAAGTTTGGACTGCTTCACTTTTTCTTTTTTTTCTGGATTAGCTTTGCTATATTCTATATATGTTCTTCCAATCATAACAGACAAAAGGGGAAAATAAAGTAAAGCAAATTTTACCAATTTTAAAAGTCTATAAACGATGGCAAGAGTAGAAACAAAAGCACTATACAAGAGTGGGGAAAAAAGAGAGAAAGAGACAGACAAAAATCAGAGTTCACATGAAGAAAATATTAAGTAAGTGAGATACTGTAAATTGAAGGATACCATAAGTAAAGGATTTTGAAAGATAGTCAATGCATGCACTGAATTCTGCAGCTGATTGTATCAATACTTCCCCACTGAAACATTGTATTCTTCACTAGCTATGCAGTGAGCATTAAATTCTTCATTAGAAAGGTTTAAATCATCACAATTGATTTTAACCTGTGACAGAGAATAGAATTTCTCTTCCTGTGCTCTGTTCTGCCCTGTGCTTTATTCCGCTTTTGTCTTAAAATCCTCTTGATGTGAAACAGCTGCCATCTTCAACCTGATTAACAGATAGGCAGGGCTACTTTATTGCCAGCATTAGCTTTACAGCACAAATCACATGGTTTCAAAGGGTCAGGGAAACATTCAGACTGCTCACTACGACTATGATTTCCAGCAATTCTGTACTTCTGAAAGGCAGTCTTTTCAATAGGACCCGCCTCATAATCTGGAAGGAAACTAATGCAGGGAGGGGACCACATTAGGTTAATTTCCACAGCTCTCTTTTTGATGGTACAGCTAGTTAAAAAGGGGGTGGGGGGAGGGAAAAAAGGAAAGAAAGAAAAAGAAAAAATCAAAACAATAAATAAAAAAGGAAAATAACCTGTCTCCCTCCTCCTCCCAAACAAATGTTAGCTTTCTCTGATTATTTATTTATTTTTCATTCATTCATTCACTTAAAAGATCAACAATGGAACAGTTACTGCGGTTCATCCTAATGTGGGATTTTATTTGTTCTCTTTACTAGTGCTTAAGCAAACTGCTAATACCTATTGGTGAAGAGTAAGGAAAGGCTCCTCTTTTACCCTTATCCATAAATTCTATGGATCAGACTACAGTGACCATATGGAGATAAGCATTAAGAGTAAATAAAATGCACATAGGTACCCTAGGGACTCCTATTCATGTTTATGTAATCACTCTGCCAGATTAAAGGCTCCATGTTGATTGCAAGTTTTAAACATAAACTTTGAAAAGTCCTAGTATCCGCCAACACCATACATTTCCCAGTGTTCTTACCTCTAATACTTAAAGACCTAAAATGTCTCTCCTAGAAGATTCTTTTTATGTTCAAGAGGTTGTTTTTTTTTGTTTCCAAAGCTTTACAAATAGTCATTTTAAACACTATCAAATTTCTCTTTTAGATTTTTCAAGCTTTTTTTTTTCTTTTTGTAAGCTAATTATAGCCATTTTACCACTTCTCTTTCTATTTCTATTTCTTAAATAAAATCCCTAGGCTCTAGAATTTATAGAAAGTAAAAATGTGATTTACCTTGTATATTATGCTTTCAAGTCATTCAAAATATTTTGACAAAAATATTTGTTTTTTATAAACAGGGATTTTCATAGTATTCATATTTATTTCTTTTCTCTATTTATGCAAAGAATTATCTAATTTATTTAATCAATATATTTTATTAACATAACTAATATCAATTTAAAAAGTCAATAAATAATGCCAGATATAAAAGACCCACTAAAACTGCTTTACCAGTCTTAGTTCAGGGCCTACACTTCTTTCCTGAACTACTGTAATAGGGTTCTCATTGGTTCCTCTTTTCCTAGGCTTTAATCTATCTTTCACCCAAAATCAGTGCCAGCATCTAATCATATTACTCCCCTATCCCAAAAAAGTTTCCATGACACTCTCTTGGCTACTTAGTTACGTTCAAACCCCATTCTTGCTATCCAGAGCACTTCAGAAGGTGGCAGCACACTTTATTTTCTGACATTTCACATTTTCCCCCTCCAAACTGTCAATTCTCCAGACTAACTAGACTACCCTGGCTGTCACTGAAGACTGACTTTTCTCTCCACAATCTCTCCTTCACTCATGCCCTTCTTTTTGCCTGGAATACCCTCCATCCTAATCTCTCTTTGCCCATTGAATTCTGATCCATCCTTTAAACCCCTACAAAGGTGTTGCTTGCCTTTGAGGGACTTCTTATCTCCCCTAGTTGGTAGCATTCCCTTTTACACCTCACATAGTTGTTAGTTTTCTAAATTTGCAATATATGTATAATATATTTTACATTTTCAATCTTATTTTCAGTGTCATATCTTCTTTATGGTTGATAAGTTAAGTGGAGGCAAGGGCTGTTTCTTATCAAAATTTTATATCCCTACCAGCTTTTACCTCTGTGCCCTACATGTAGTAGACCTTTAATAATTTTTACAATGTATTTAAGTAGTTTAATTAATTTCAGCAACTTCTTTAAATTGGAGGGTAATTCTATTTGAGTTCAATTATAATTCTGATAATATTAGAAGGACTTCTGATTGTCCTTCCCACTGAGATAGAACTGGTGTCCTAGAATTAATTCTACAAGAAAATCACATTTAAGGTTCATAAGAGAGTATTTTGAATATAAGGAATTTGTTTTGCATGTTAAAATGAATTATTTTAGGTTTATAAGGCCGGAAGGAGCACTTTTAATACTTTAACACTTTAATACATATTATTATATGTACAGCACATAAATAAAATGTCAGACAGGAAAATTCTTATGCAACACCACAGCAATTGGGAAAGAAGAGGGAGGGTACTTTCCATGTATGGTCCAGTGGTCATATGCCAGACAAGCATAGACTAATTTTAACTTGTATTTTTGCAGATATTTTACATGCTGCAGAAATCAATGTATTGCTCAAGAGTTCTGGTTCAGAGTTCTGTCCCAAGAGAATACATCTGCAAGCTCATAAATAACCTTGTTACACTTTGTAGATCTGTATTCTTCTTTAAAAAAATTCTAAGTATCTCCAGAGGAAATCTGGAAGGTCCAAACTAAAAAGTCTATTTCTGCTTCCACCTTCTAATACCTTTCTGCCTTCCTGAAGATGATACTTTTTCTGACAGCAGATCTCTTGTGACTTTTCTGAATGTTCTAAAAAATCCCTAATGCCATGAAGGGCCTGGAACCTTCTGAACCCCATAGAAGAAGCTAGTCACAGACCTCATATGATGGTCACATTTGTACCATGCTCCAGCTATCCTGCAAGGCCCCTCAAAATAGGAAGCTTCAAGTCTCTTCCTAGGATTATTCCATGATCAATATGTCCCCAGTCTTCAAGGCAAAGCATGTTACAAAGAAACTGTATTTTAAAAAAACGATAAGTTGTAACTGAGAGTGTCAGACTTTCAGTATTGAGAAAGAGAAAAGAGAGGAGAACCTCCTCAAAGCCAGGTTCAGGGAGACAGCTGATGTTTAGGGTTAGCTCAGAGAGGAGAGGGGGTTTGAAGATTTTCCCCCTTCTGCCTTCCCTCCTTAGCTAAAGCTGCTCTCTCCAATTCGCTCTTGTCCCTCTTGTCCCTTCTCCACCATTGAGACCAAAAGGTCTCCCCTTGATCTGTTCACTCAAACTCAGCTTGGGGAAAAGATAACTATTTTAATGTCAACTCAATCAGGTAATACAAAAGGAATAACAGACAGGAAAGAATGGGAAAAGGAAAGTGGAGAAAGGGGGTCCCTGTCTCTATTTAAACCCTTTTCCTCTCTCGAGTTTGGAGGGAACTCAGGCCTTGGCAGCCTGAGCTCCCTGAGAGAAAGTCAGGTTGACTCATCCCTGGGCAACAGGAGCTGAGGTAAAGTCTGCTCAGGTTTCTCTTCAGAAAGTCCCTTCCATTGGGAAATGTTGGGGGAAAGATTTCCAGTCACCAGCAGGAAAAGTGGGTAACCCTCAGGAGAAAGTCTATTTCCCACCTTCTGTCTTTGGCTTCTCAAGATCAAGAGCCTCTCACTGCTCTCCCCCAGCCAGAGTCTTCTCCTTTTCAAGATTCTGGGGCCCCTACCCTGTCGAGGTGATCAATTTCACATACTCTTCAGACTGGCACTTTTCTCTAGTGCCAGCGTCTGTCACAAAACATCTCAGTGTTTTCAGCTAATGTACTCTAATTAAATAAATTTTAAATGAGTAATTAAGAAACCAAGTATTTTCTCTAGAGGTTCCTATCAAAGAATGTACTTTTTCTAGGAAAAGAGAATAAATATAGGAAAAAGAGAATAAATTAAAAGGAGTATAGGGTAAACATAAGTCAAATGTTTTAAAATATCCAAACATTGTCTATATAAAGAAGAAGGAGGACACAAATTGTTACTTCTAATAAGCCCATTCAAATCCTTTTCATGTGAGACCTTCATTCTTTGTAATAAAAGCAGTTTTAAGATTCAGTCAGTAATATGAATGAGTCAAAAACAGACTGAAGAAAACTGTGTTTTATCTTTTTTATTACAAGAAAGTGAAAGAATTTTAACAATATGAATTTTAAAAATCATGTAGAGACAGGATAATAATAAGGATCATGAAGGAATATTTATTATGATTATTAACTAAGAGACACTGGCTCAGGTCCTCAAGTAATTAAATGATAACTTTAAGGTCTAAATGATACTGTTATAAGGACCATTTTATTCCCAATGGCCTTGTATAATGGTAACAAAATCTATACTGGAGTTAAGGCACCACTGATCACACCATCTCCAAAAATCTCAAACACTTTTATTACTATCTCTGTTTTCTTTATTTACTAATACCTATTATATCAATAATTCCTGAGGAAAACATATCTTAATTATCTTAATAATAACCACTTTTTAAATGTATTGTGAAGTAATAGTAGAGTGAAAAATATACTTGCTTTGGAATTGGAAGGACTGCTCTGAAGTTTCAGGCCATTTTCTTTTATGAGATTTCAAGGAAATCATTTATCCTCCGCATATATGTTCCCCCCCCACACAAAAAGTAAAGAAAATGATATATGTGCCACCTGTTGTTCCTAGAAGTACTATTTCAATGTTCAAATCGAATAGTAGAATCAATGTTCTGTATAAATGTCATTTTATTATTTTATATAGTAACTAAAAATGTACCCACGTTATTGTCCTTATCTAGATGGCATACTATAGTACTACAGAAGGCAGCTTCTCAATTTCTTTCCCTATTCATGATTGCATATGTTTTTTATTCCAGTTTTACCTACTATTGATTTGACTTCTCTGATTTCATTTTCTTCATGATTTCTCTTCTTATTTCGTCTCCCTATGGAACATAACAAGATTCCAAAGACCCTTAATCCTCAGGAAAGCTGATTCATTCTCATGACTTTAACTATAATAACTGCTGATAACTCTTAAATCACTATCTTCCCTCCTGTTGTTTCAGTAAAACTTTAATCCTCATATGAATCACAGGAATTCTGAGTTGAATTTAACAAATCAGTAAGTCCAGCTTGCACCTGGACAAAAATGTAAGGGATCATCTCTCCAGAGTAGTTATATGGCATCCATTTCAAGACTTCTCATGATAGAGAATCCATTGTCTTCCAAGAAAGTCCATTCTACTTAGCAGTTAAGGAATTGGTTTTCTACCCACCCCTACCCTATTCTCTTACATCAAGTTTAAATCTGCCTATTGATAACTTTTACTCATTGCCTCTAGCCTTATCGGGGACCAAGAATAAATCTAATCCCTCTTCCACATAGCCAGCCCTTCAAATCATTGGAACTATCTATCATTTTTTCCATCCTCTTATCTTCTTCAGGCTAATCTCCAACTTCTTCAAATGAACATTGTCATGACTTCTAGTGACTACATCATGCTGGCCATCTTCATCTGAGTGCATTCCAGTTTATCTTTGAACTTCCTAAAATGTGATAGCCAGCATGGATGACAATATTCTAAATATGGTATGGCCAAAGGAGAATGCCATGAAATTACTTCATCCCCAGTCCTTGATTTCCACATAGACTACTTAATATTATATTCATTCTTTTGTTTTGTACTTATTCAGATCTTCATACTGACTGTAGACTCTTCTCTTTTGAATCTCAAATTCAATTCAACCTTACCATGGTTTAAATGGTGGCATTGTAGAAACAAGCCAACCCAACACCTACAGCTTTGTTATTGTTCAGTCTTGTCCAATTTTTCATAATTCCATTTGGATTTTTTCTTGGCAAAGATACTGAAGTGATTTGCCATTTTATTCTCCAACTTCATTATACAGATGAGGAAACAGAGGCAAACAGGACTAAGTGACTTACCCAGAATCACATAGCTAGTAAGTGTTTGAGGCTGTATTTGAACTCAGATCTCCCACTGCCTCACATACCTGTAGTTACATCTTGTTTCTACCACTTGGGACAAGATAGTACTTCCAGAATAAGTTGAATACTTCTGTTTTTCATATATATAAACTTATTTCCAGATTACATGTTGATATAATTTCTTAATATTTGTTCCCTGATATTTTGCAATCTATGTTCTCTATCCCTTTCTCACCCCTTCTCTCTTACCAAGAAGGTAGGTAGTATGATATTGGTTGTATATGCATGATAATATAATATAATGCATATTTCCATATTTGTCATGTTGTGAAAGAAGACACATAATGCTTACATAAGAGAAAAATTGATGGAGGAAATAAAGTTAAAGAATGGTATATTTCAATTTATATTTGAAGTGTTTTCCTTTCATAGTGGCAGATGCCTCTTTCTTTTTTTCTTTTCTCTTCTTTTCTTTTCTTTTCTTCTTCATGAGCCTCTTGGATTATCCTGGATCCTTGTCTTGTTGATGAATAGCTAAGTCATTCACAGTTGATCATTATACATTATTGTTGTTACTATGCACAAAGTTCTCTTGATAAGTATATCTAATCTCATCACAATGTTGCTAATTCACACTGGGATACTCACACCTTCCAACCTCCCTCAGCCTCCTCTCCTCTCAGACTGGAGAGCTACAAGGTAAAGCATTTAACTATTTTCTATTTTTCTAACATGTAACTCTATTTTCCATTCACAATTCTGCTTGGTTTCAATGCCAGGATACAAGATGACCTTCCAGGAGGTGTTCTGTGGTAATCCCTCTCCCCACCACCACCCTGCTTTCCAAATTCCTTTTGTGTGTTGTCTTCCCCCATTAAATTGTAAACTCACTTAATGTCAAAAACAGTTTCTTTTCACAGTGCCTGGAATATAGTAGAAGCTTAATAAATGTTTATTGAATTGAATTGAAAATGTTGAGTGAGTACAATCTGAACTCAATGACTACCACTGCATTATGTTGCCTATTTGACTTTGGGCAATAGGTCACACTTAACTTCCCAACTTTCTCATACCATGGTTTTTTCATTTTCATATTAACCAAGAGTTAGGAAAGCCTGAGTTCAATTCTGGTCTTAGACATTTACCAGCTGTGTGACCCTGGGCAAGTCACTTAATCCTTTTTGCCTTATTTCTTCATCTATAAATGAGTTGGAGAAAAAAATGGCAAAGTACTCCAATATTTTTTTCAAGACACTACAAATAAGTTCAGGAAGGGTCAGACATGACTGAAAAACGATGGCCAGTCTTGATCAAAGTACTCTATCATGTGTCGATCCACTTTATGAAATTTCATTTTTTCCAACTGTTCGGTATTTATTTGTTTTCTTATCAATCCTTCACCCAGAATGTCTCATGGTTGTGTCTATGAAAATCCTGCTCCCGCCTATATCTCTAATCCTATAATAATCATAGTCTATCCTGCATATATTTAAGCACTTAACAATATAGAATCATAATCTATTTTATTCTCTTGTCATTTCATTTCATATTTGATTCATCTTGACTACATATTCATATGCCTAATGCTATTGTTATTTACTCAGGACAAGAATCACATTTTATACATGTTTATATATATATACATATATATATTGTTTTACACATGAATATGGATTTTAAAGTACCCTATAACAACTATGACAAATATAAAAATAAATATCATGAATTATGATGGTAAAATTAGAAAAAAATTAAAAAGCACTAAACCATAGCAATATCACATAATCTGTACTAAATACTAGAACTAATTCCAATCAAATTTCTATTGACTTTCTTTTTTTTAATCAATTCAAAGTTTAACAAAAAAAAGTCTTCACAAACCAAAGAGCAAAACAGTTCTTATTGAAGACCCAGAAAAGAATCAAATGAAGTTCATTTTAAAAATAAACTACTCAGAACATCTAAGAGGCACAATGGATAGAGTTCCAGATCTGGAGTGAGGATGACCTGGGTTTAAATCGTCATGACCTCAGACATTGCCTAGTTGTATGACTGGGTAAATCATTGCAACCACAACTGCTTAGTCCCTGACTAAATCAGAAGTTAAGGGTTTTAAATAAATAAAATATTGCATCTTTAAACTGCATCCTTAATGTTCTCCAAGTCTTTTTGGGTCATTCTTTAAAACGAAATACTGTATTGATACTTGGTCCAATATTGATAATGTTTTTCTATCTTAATTTCCAAAATTTTAACATGAAGAAGTCACAGATGATTTAGTAAAAAGTTGCACAGAACAGAATTATGCTCAATATCCTTTTTAATATATGGAATAAACTTTGAAGTTATAGTCACAATAAAAGTTTCTTTCTAATAAATTTTGTTTGATTATCTTCTAACTCCACACAGATTTTTCCTCAGCAAGAACATTCAACTGTACCAAATTTTTCAGTTTGATGAAGCACTGTATGTAGCCTCTCTCCTGTCCCTTCTTACACACTCATATTTTAGTCCCCTGCTTTCTTGAGACTACAAGGAGTATTTGCGTGACAAACTTTGGAGGCTCATCAAGCTTTGATATATTGATGTACAACAAAGCAAATGGACACCAGTAGGTCTCTACCTATGACTAGAGGAAATGATCTTTTTTCCCCCTTCTTTAGTCTCACTGTTGACCAAGGTTATTCCCTTTATCATGTGCAGATTTTATTGAGTGATGCCAAGTGAGATGAATAGAAGCAAATAATGACAGTGCCGCAGTGATGAAATGAGAGACAGAGGTCGTCTAGGTTTTATACTGAACAAATTGAGTCACATCCACTCCTCATCCATTATTTAGGGGTGATTGGGCAGGCTTGGCTTCTATAGATTTGATAATCATTCAGATGTCCATATTTAATATGTAACATAAATTTCTCATTTGGATGTCGATGGCTTGTCACTGCAGAACAACAATGCATAAAAGGAGCCATAATGTATGGATTCTCAGAAATATTTGACATAAATAAATATGTAAAAGGGAGATAATAAAATCTGCTTCTGTCTGCCTGCCAGCTAGCCTTCATGTCAGACTGGACAGCCCCATCTAATACTGTGATTTTATGCAGCTGTATCCTATGAATATTGGCCTGCACACTGGAGATTAAAGCACAGCAGATGTTTCTCTGCAGGCTAACAAATATATCACCCCTGATAACGAATGACAAATGTTGTTCCATATTGTGTCAGACAAAACCAGGGCTCTTGTAAAACAAGTGTTACAGCTGGAATAGGATATTTTAACACAGTTACCTAAGGAGTAGACAAACAGACAGCCACTTGCCTGAAAGGTAGCTGAATACCAAGCTGTAGTCCCCAAGTCGTCCCTAGCCCGGCAGTGCAGAGGAGGAGCTCAAGAAAGAGCTTGTAATTAAGAACAAGGCATCTGCAAGAAGTCATCCCAATTTTCCCAAGATCACACGTGTGAGTTTGCAGTTTCCCATTATCCACCAATGCTGTCCCTTCCATTCGATCCCGTTAGCACAGACAGAAAATGCAATGAGGTTGTGGGGGAGGAGGGAAGATGTGAAGACACAGACTAATATATGATCAGAATTGCTAATCGTTGTATCTACTCTGACAACCTTAATGGCAGCCTAGCTAGATTGACAAGGGATTCTGAGTTAAATGTCATTGGAATAAGATGAAACAAACAAACAAAAAAGTTAGCACTCATATTTGTTTTACAAAATATTGCCCAAACTTTAATAAATTGTGTGGTTACTTCTTGTTTTATTTGGGTCATTTTTCTTCAGAGACATTTTTTTTTTTGTGATAAGGTAATGTCATGTCCTCTACAGCAGGCTTTGGCCGAGGTGAGTTAATATTAATTTGTCCCTCTTTGCCCATTTGTTTAATAATCCAGGGCCTCTCTCCTTCTCCCAAAAATAAATTCAGTTCTTTAACCTTCAGAGAAGACAAGGTACCAAACCACTCAGTAGTAATGTAGCTTGACATTATGTTTTCATTCTTAGCTCCTAAGGATCATAGCTGTTTAAGACAAGTTAGAGATGGGTAACAGGCATATGAAATGTTACCGGCTACCTCTATCTTTTAAACTGTCCAATGAATAAGTAAATATACATTTTTCTGTCAGGACCATCAAGGCAACTTTCAGGCACTTTCATACTTGTTAATGAACTTTCAATCCCTACTCCCTAACCAAGACTTTGCTTTCCAGTTAGCGGTGTTTTCCCCAAGCAATTTTATACAATGAGACGGTAACAGTTGTTTGTCTGATAAAGCATGTACTATTTAGAACACAGATGTTTGATTATTATTTATTTCACTCCAAAGCCCACTAATTCAGTCCCAAATGATCTTTCCCCCCTTTTGCTTAAATTTAATCTAGAATGTATGTTGTTGGTAAGTGACAGATAGTTTAATTATTAATAGGACCCTACAATGCAATGCACCATAGACTGAAAGTCATCTGGGGCCAAACCTCCATTGTTTCATTCCTTATGCTATTGGGATTCCTTGATGAATACAAAGATAATTATAAAACTCATTACAAATATGCATGTATTATGTCCTTTTCTCAACATTTGTGCTTGCCTATGGTTTTATAAAGTGTTATTCAAATTTTCAAGTGTAGATGGATCAAGCAGGTCTTTCATATGACTTCTTTGATGGTATTGTCTACTATATTTGCACTAAATATATCCTTTATTGGGAGAAATCAAGAGAATTAAGGAATGTTGAAATAATTTTCCAATACTTAATAAAAGAAGGAAAGAAAGTTGTTCCCTATTATCTGTTGTGCCTAGAAGACAGCTCTAGTATAGTGAATTATCATTGGAAAACTGGCTACAATTGGGCACTGAATTTATGTAAAAGGGGGAAATTAAGGATGCCAGGGATATTGTTGAAGAGAATCCAGAATCCTAAAGCAGTCAATTAACTTGTACTCAGTAGTTAGTTTAACTAGAGCCACTGGTAATAAACATAAGAAAAAAAAACATAAGTTTGATATCTTTGAAAGTCAATTAAATTCTTTTTCTCCATGATCATAGGATGTGTCCTGAACCATAGCAAGTAATTTCCTATTTCCATTCTAAAAGGAAAGGGCAAGAGAGTCTTTAAGGGTTATTTAACTTCATCATAATTATTGGAATAGAACTACCACACCTTATTGGTGTGCCATTATGTGTGCCATTTAGCCATTTTAATAAATGAAGCAGATTACATTTCATTTTAAACTCAACTGTGAGTTTATACGTATACACCTCATTGTCATTGGTCAATATGATAGTAAAGGAAAATAATAAATGTTGGAGGGGTTGTGGCAAAATTGGGACACTAATGCATTACTAATAGAATTGTGAATTGATCCAACCATTTTGGAAGGCAATTTGGAACTATGTTCAAAGGGCTTTAAGAGAATGCATACCCTTATACAACTACTACATTTGTGCCCTAAAGAAATAATACTGAAAAATGTTTGTATGAAAATATTCATAGACACATTCGTTTTGGTAGCAAAAAAAAATGGAAAATGAGGGGGTATTCCTCAATTGGGGAATGACTGAACAAATTGTGGTATATGATAGCAATGGAATACTACTGTGCTATAAAGAATGAACTAAAGGATTTCTATAGGAACTGGAAGAACCTCCAGGAACTGATGCAGACTGAAATGAGCAGAACCAAGAGAACATTGTACACAGAGAGTGAAACACTGTGGAACAATACAATGTAATGGACTTTGCTAATACAAGACAATCCCAAGGGACTTATGAGAAAGAATGCTATCCACATCAAGAGAGAGAACTTTGGAACTAGAAACACAGAAGAAAAACAAATGTTTTATAATTTGTTTATATGGATATATGATTTGGGGTTTTAGTTTTAAAAGATTACTCTATTGCAAAAATGAAGTATATGGAAATAGGTATAAGTGATAACATTTGTATAATCCAGTGGACGGATCTGGGAGGGGAGAGCATATAGGGGAGGGAAAGAAAATGAAATGTAAACATGGAAAAATATTTTTTTTAATTTAAAAACAAAAAAAATTAAATGAACTGTCAAAAACAATTCAAGGATACAGAGCATGATACAATGTGATGCTATAATGCTAAAAATCATTAATTATTTAGCTTGTTTGATTAAATCTTTCAACGAAATAAAGAACTGTTGGCAATTTCTATTGCTATTCATTTGCATTCTGAGAAAGTTATGGGCTTCCTGTGGAAATGCCTTCTTGAACAGAAAAAAAAAATTCTGAAAGAGCATTATATAACACATACTGTTCTTGAAACCAGCTAGTTCAACCAATTGCAAATAAATGACTTTAAGAAAACCTTTGTGTGAAGGAAGGGTAGGTGTGAAGGGGAACATAACAGCAGGAGTTTGGCAATAGTGAAGAGAGTGGAAGACCTGATTTCAAAAGCCAAATTGTCTCCCAATTACTTGTCCGAACTTGGGCAAGTCCCTTAACTTCTTTGCACATCAGTTTCTTCATCCTGAAAATGAGAAGATTGGAACTGATGATCTTTAATGCCTGTTTTAGGCTAAGAATCTATGAAGCTATTAAACTCTCAAAAAATGAAATATAGTGGTGAAGAAATGAGGAGAATAGTAAGTTCCATTAGTATGGGATGTCATAGATGAGGTTAATGAGCACAATAATAACTCAGTAAAATATTACTTCTAAAGCATTTTCCTTACAAACATGTTATATTATATGTATTAAAACTATTATTACCTCTATTGTCTCAGATGGAAAGATCAGAATCAAGCAGGAACTTTATAATACAAATATGAGTTCATAGAAACAAAGAAGGATACTTTTATCTCATTAGTTGGATGTAATATATTGATGTTGCACTAACATTGTAACAGTGGGAAGGAAATATTTTTCTTCTGAACCAGAATATTTTCAAAGGGCAACCAGGGAGTTACATTAAAAAAACAAATACACATGAGAATATGTTGGTTCTATTTAAGGGATAAAAAGGACAAAAAGAAGGAAGACTAAGAGGAAGAATAGATTCACTAGTGTATAAAAGGAGAAAAGGATAGATTTTAAAATTTTATTATAATTTGGATACATAAGAAAAAGCATATATAAACAAGGAAGTTGTTGAGGAAGTCAGCCCATCAATCCATTAACATTTATTAAGACACTACTATGTGTCAGGCACTGTATTAAGGACTGGTCATACAAAAAGAGGCAAACGATGGTCTCTTTCCTTAAAGCTTAGAATCAAATGGAAAAAAAAAACAACAAGCAAGCAAACACATAAAAAAACAAGCCATATACAGGATAAAAAGGAAATAACTAACCTAGGGAAAGCATTGGAATTAGGAGGAAGTTTCCTAGGGAAGGTGTGACTATTTGGAACTTAAAGGAAGTCAGAGAGATCAGTAGTTGAATCAGAGAAAGAGAAATCTAAGCATGGAAGACTGCCAGAGAAAATACCTACAGCTAAGAACTGGTATGTCTTGTTCATAAACAGCCAGAAGTTCAGTAATACTCCATTGAAGAGTATGTGAAGAGGTTAAGGTAAAAGAAGACTAAAAAGACAGAAAAGACCTTCCATCTTAGAATCAATACTGTGCATTGGTTCCAAGGCAGAAGAGCAGTAAGGGCTAGGCAACAGGGCTTAAGTAACTTGCTCAGGGTCACACAGCTGGGAAGTGTCTGAGGTCAGATTTGAACCCAAGACCTCCAGTCTCTAGGCCTGGCTCTCAATCCACTGAGCTACCCAGCTACCTAGCTGCCCCCAAAGGGCTAGACATTTAAAGGGCTATGAATGGAGCATTTTGTATTTGATCCTAGAAACAATAGGAAGGAATTTATTGAGAAAGTGGGTGAAATGATTAAAACTGCATTTTCGGAAAATCATGTTAGTTGTTGAATAGACAATGAATTGGAGGGGGCAGAGATTTAACGGACACAATGTACAGAGATATCCATTTTTGGATATAGTCACTGTGTAAGATTCCATTTGTTTGACTACTTCTCTAGTACAAGAGTTTTTACTCTCTGCCTGTCATTTTGTCTCTGTTTCTTGCAATTTTAAATTGGAGAGGAGGGTCATTGTGACATTTATTGTTTTAAATGAGCAAAAGATAATAAAATTGAGACATAGTTTAGGGAAGTAATGTATAGAATTTATTTTATAATAAAATTATATACTTTAGATACTATATATTTATATATTATGTAAGAAAAAATGGCTTCATAAAGAATTATCTTTTATGATATACTATGTGTATGGCATATATTTGTTTCTGTAAGACTTAAATTAATATCCAATAACTTCAAGTGTTATATTTATAAAGTTTATTAATACTCACTTGAAGTAGAAAGAAAATAAACTGAAAGAAATAGAAGTTCAAACCTAATTATCCAACAAAAAGTAAACCTACCTGTGTAGATTCTCCTGCCTGGCATAAAGCCTACTTTCCAGTTGAATCAGGGGGGAAAAAAGAGGAGTGGAGCTATGCAAAACTTATATCCTCCCTACATTAGCACACAATGTGAGAAGGAACACAGGAAACTGGGATTTAGAGTTCTGGGGGGCAAATCCTCATTACACATTTTAAAATTCAGAATTAAAAAAAAAACAGAAGGAAAATTGCCCAATTTAAGGCTACTGAGATTTCATAAGTCCTCAGCATCTTTTTATGGATCTACATGAGAACAGAGTATATCTGGATAGTGGTAGGAGAATATTTACAGAAGATAATTCACTCCACTTTGGTTCCTTTTAAGATAACCCTAGCTAGTTGATTCCCCAAAAGGCTATGTGATTAGGGCTTTGGGTTTGGAATCAGGGATCCTAGAGTTTGATCTTACCTCAGATACCTACTAGCTGGATGACTAAGGGCAAGACACTTAATCACTCTGAGCTTCAGTTTCCTCATCTGTAAAATAGGGGTAATAATTGCATCTATATCATAGTTTGTATCAAATGAGGTAATATGTGAGCATACTTTTCAAATTTGAAATTGCTCTATAAATTTGATGTAGTAGTAGCCATTTTAGTAAGTTAATAGTTGTAGTAGTAATAACAATAATCACTATTATGTTAGGAGGCAAAGATTAGAAGTAGAGAGAAGAAATGAGTGGAGGATTCCTTATATGTGTCTAGCTAATTAAAAAAGAAGAAATAATATCCTATGTAACACTCTCCCAAAAGTGAAAGTCTATCCCTTATTATTATTATTATTAATTTTAAGAAAAAGTCTTTCTATTTTGCCTAGTCTAGATTTGTAATATTTATTGGGAAAGGAAATGGGGAATTGGAAAACAGGGGGATTTTGGGAGGTTTGTATGGGGTATGGAGGATTTTAAGGAGAGAGAAGGGATATTACTTGGTGAGGCAAAGGAGGGAGATGCCCCCTGCCGAGAGGAAGCAGCAGGAGTTCAATAAGGACTGTTTATCATGAATGAATGAACTGATGTTCAACTCCCTCTATGACCAGAAAAGATAGTCCACTTATCTGACTACGAATTCAAGTAATATAAAGTTTAATAACCAGTTGGGATTGGAGTTTTTCCCTTAGCTTCAGAGTTGAGGCCAGTCCCAGAGGCTGGTGGAGGGTTCTCCCACTCCCCTCTACTCTATATCAGTCCTGCTTTGTCTAATTCAGGATCTTAGCAGTAGACAGAAAAGCAAACAAGAACAGTTCTGACCTTCAGAAGTAATTGGGCCTAAATCTTTGGGCTGAACCAAGAAGAGGCATACCACTCCAGACTGGGCTGAACAAGCTCCTCTCTCCTCCAACACCAGGAAGCAAGTCCCAAACCCGGCAGGAAGGAAGTGCTAGTCACAAGACCCAATTGCCACTCCCAGTAGGAAGGAAGTGCTAGTCACAAGACCCAACTGCCACTCCCAGTTGCCCCTTTCCCCACAAACTTTCAGTCTCGTTTCCTTCCCACAGATTACAGTAGCCATTCATGGGCAATATTAATACTGAATTACCTGGGAACTTTTGTTATTGTTCTGCATTTTAGTCATGTCCCACTCTTCCTGCCATGGACCATAGCACACCAGAGACTTCTGTTCTCCACTGTCATCTGAAGTCTGTCCACTCTCTTGTTTGTTGTGTCTGTGACACTATCCATCTTATTCATTGCCATTCACTTCTCCTTTTGACTTCAATCTTTCCCAACAGCAGAATCTTTTTCAGGGATTCCTGTTTTCTCCCTCTGTGGCCAAAGCTTTGTCCTGATATATAGAAATGAAAAAGATCTGTGTTGTGGCCTTGGTGATTTCTTAGGTAGTCTGGTGACTCCAGTGCCAGAGTTAGGATGCCAAATGAGCTTCAGTCCCATTGTAGCTCAGAACTCAGGAGCTTGAACTTTCCAAGTAGCAGACATTCCAGATATACACCACTATGCAGAGTCTTTTTAAGTGTTGCTATAATGTGTCATGAGATCACAAACAAAGAATGCAATATTTTTTTAAGAAATGAAAATCTCACTTGCTTTAGTAGGAATATTTTGGACGTAGAATAACAGGAAGATTATCACATTTTTGCCTTTGTTTGTGGGTGCATTCATCCACAGAGTCAGAGTAAAAGGTAAGAATGTGGAAATATATGGTATAGAAGGGGACATCATATTACATTAGAGAAGATAATCAATTTGAAGAAAAGAAATATCATTGATCTCTATAAATAAGTAATTAATGAAGTTTATATTTAACAAAGGCCTCTCTTTGACTTATATGCTCCAAATGTCAAATGAATTTTCTTTTTTCTGTGGTAGTGCTTTGTACAATATCTGAAAAGCAAGCTGCAGTATCCCTTTGAAAAACTGGAATGTTAACATAATAATTAAACAAACTGACTAATGGGGTTAAGAAAA
This sequence comes from Monodelphis domestica, assembly GCF_027887165.1. NCBI lineage: Eukaryota > Metazoa > Chordata > Mammalia > Didelphimorphia > Didelphidae > Monodelphis > Monodelphis domestica. The sequence goes on from NC_077229.1 coordinate 227,737,316, forward strand.
GCATAGACATCTCAAAGCTTTCCTGAAATCCAGTCAGCTAGAAGAATGACACCCTGGGTTCCCGATCCATAGATTTCCAGTCTGAAAGAATGTCTACATATTGTTTTTAAAGTAGGGGAAGAAATAACATGTTTATTTTCCATTGGATCCTAAAGCTCCATACATCCAGCTTCTATACTTTCCACTGTCTTGATAGGCATGTCCTTATGGCTTAATTGCTTTTGCTACCAATGGTCCAAATGAATATATTGTTTCCCATTACTATTCATCTTTCTAATTCCATTAGCAAAATAAAATAAAAACTTTAAATGGAGTTTAGTGATGGTACTCTTTCAACAGTGTAGTTAATAAAAATTGGGCTAAATACCAAAAAATTTCAAACAACCATGCCCCCTCTAATATTGAATACAAATATTATGCAAATAAGAAAAAATCCTTATAATAATATGAATTTCACAAAAAGACTCAAATATGTAAGGATGTCTTCCTTTAGAAACAAACTTTTACATGGTAATAGTAAAACATTTCCAAAGGCTAAGTTTTTGATAGAACAATAAATATTAAATGCAGGAGAAGGAACATGGAAGAGTAAATATTTGGATTATGAAGATCTTGGTTCCAATTTTCTATCTAATAAATAGTGGACAAGTCACTCAACCTCAGGGCCAAAGGCAACTCAGTAAGTTTATAAATTGCAGAGCAGGAGATAATTTGCATTAAAAGGAGGAGTTTCCTCACTAGGATCATCTCTAGGCTGGGAGGGATTTCAGAAGCCTTCTAATCCAAGTTCATCATTTTAGGAATGCCAGGACTGATGATAGGTGGGTAGGTAATTTCTGCATGGTCATAATAGGTAATAAGCTTCAAATACAAGATTTGAATCCAGATTCTTTAATTCCACAGCAAATAATATTTCTGTCTGTATAATGGTGCCTAATCTTAACCCATTGAAAATAGGAATCTCTTCCTTTGCATGAGAGCCTAGTTCATTAGGTGTCTGCTCTCACTACTATCTAGAAAGATCTTGGAGAACTTTATTTACTGATAGGATTATAGATCTAGAGCTGGAAGGGGCATTCAGATGCTTTTCATTGTACAGATGAAGAAATTTAGGACCCTTTGGTTATTACTTGAATAAAAACACAAAAGTGAAGTGTCAGGGCAGGGATTTGAACCCAGGTTTTCTGACCTCAGAGCCAATATTCTTACTACTCTATCACTGTGTACTACATTCAAAGGCCACAAAACTGGTGTAGGCAGCTTCAGATGAAATCATTCTGAATATTATTTAAAAAAATCTTTATTAGCATTTGTTGTCCCTGTGGAGGAGAAAGATGACTTTTAGGTCATTTAAAACCTGATACAACATTTGGAACATTTTCCCACACCAGTTACATCTACTCACTGCTGCATTTTCTCAAGTAGGCTTCATCCCAGAGGGACAGCTTCAGGACATGGAACTTACAAGACAGGAAGAGTCCCACCAGAAAAGAAAACTGAGCATTCTTTGAATGTAGCCACTGAGATAAGAAGGAAAGCAGGGCAAAATACCACAGTCCAATATATCCTTATGTTAGGTCTCATGATTTTAATGGCATAAATATATCAGAAAGTTTAAAACATAGCATAATAGAATTTACCAAATATAATTTTTCTTCACATGTGTCACTTTCCATCAATTTTATTATAACATTTTTAAAATATGAAATGAAGAACCATTCTGTGAAGAGTTGTAAATAGAATAAAGTTCTCAAAATACACCAAATGCTATCTATATGTATATATCTATATGTGGTATGCTATCTATATGTATACCTATATCTATGTATCTATATACCAGTCCACCAAAGGTAAATGGTCAAAGATATTAATGAAGAATTTTCAAGAGAATAATTAGAATGTTTTCACAACCAAAGTATAGAATGTTCCAAATTACTAATAAGAGACATGCAAGTTCAAAACAAACCTGAGGTATCATCTCACACTCTGCAAATTGACAAAGATGACAATAAATCACAATTGTCAATGTTGGAGGGATGATAGACACACTAATACATTGTTGGTGAAGTTGTAAAATGATACAACCATTTTGGAAAGCAATTTAGAATTTCTCAAAGTAATTAAAAGGTCTATGCTCTTTGAACTGACTTAAACCCTAATGGAGCTATTGATAAGAAGAAAGTCCTCATATGCATACAGTAACATGCACATACAGTAAAATGCACATGAATGGGGCTCAGCCCTAGATTTGTTCAGGGAGTTATTTTAATTAGGGTCAGTGCAATCAGGAGGGTATGTATGTATGTATAAAGAAATACTTGTAGTAGCCAAAATGTCAAAGAACTATTCTTTTAATAAAATTGTTATTCCCTTCACTGATACACATTGTAACCTCTCCATTATAGCAGATATCTTTTGTACTGTTTCCCAATGAAAATAATTGTCTTTTGATGCTTAATCTGCTGGTAAGATAATTCAAGCTTGTCTTAGCTGATCCTTAGAAGATAGATTTACATAAGGTCTGAGCCCACTCAAAGCCACTCTATCTTGTAAGAGACTGACAGAGAATTTGCTATAAGCTTTATTTAGCCTTTGGAAATCCATAAGTATTTGTTCCATACAAATGGACATATGAGTAGGACTTCATTGATGGACTTTATAAGCAAAACAAAACACAAAACACTAATTTTTATCTTATTTAAAGAAAACCTAAGTAATTATCTTTCTGTGTGAATTTTATTCTGCTTCAACTAGTACCCATACTTTATGGCCACTGCTTGCTCATATTCAAGTCACAGAGGACAAGGTGACAGCTTCTGTTTGAGGAACTAATGTGGCAACTTTTCCTTTCTTCAGAAAGTATAAATTGTAGTGGAAAGTCCCAGAACTGTACATAAAAGCCCCAGGACTTGGTACTAAAATTCTTTAGTAGACCTACTCTTGGAAGCTTTACTAAACTTAAATGAATAAAGCATTTTATGAATTCTCGAAATGAAAATTATACCTTCCCTTCCCAACTGTTTTTCCTTAATGTGGCCTTTAAATATGGAGTCTTAATAGGGTTACATATACTCCGTAAACATTTGGAAATTCTTCATCATCCAATTCAAATACTAAAGATACACATTTACCTAACAAACTATTACAAAGACAATTTTATTTTTTTTCGTGATCATATAAACATAACTAGCATAACATCATGCCTATGCAATTAAAGCTATTTTCTGTGAAATTAAAACACAGATTTACTACCCTAAGGTTTTTTCATTAAAATATTCTAAGAATTGCAGAATGTTACATATTTTAAAAGCCATTTCATTACATACAGTACACATTCCTAAAATGAGTCATTCTTTCAATTATGCCTTTCTAAGCACAGACTCCTTTTCCTCTTCTCTTCTCCCTTCTCTCACATCTCTTCATTAAATAATATTAAGCTGGTAACAATATAATGGGCTTTATCATCCCTTCTGTACACCTATATACCTCCACCTACTGACATTCTACCAGGGTACACATTAGTTCATATTTACAGAATAACTATATTCTATCCAACCCCAAATAGTCAGAGATTCTGGTTAGTGAATCTTCATGACTTTAACTTTGGTATAAGACTGCAGTTGCAATTAAACCTTTAAGAAGTGAAGTTGAGGAACAAAAACTTCCAATGAACTCTCCTTGGGGAGAGAACATTTGGTCTGGATTAATTAAAATATGTTATGTCTCCTCAAAATATTAAAATTCATTGATTATATAATAGCCTCCAATTATTGAAAAAAACAAATAAGAACCCATCAAGATATACAAGGATAATAATAGCCATATTAGGGAACTTATAGGACTCAATCTCTGATTTTATTGATATTGCATGCTTCTAATGCTTCTACCAATGCAAATAAGTATCTTCTTTGTGATTTATGTAGTCCCAGGGAGTTGCCTGAGGTTCAAGTCATTCAAAGGTTGACTCATTTTTCCAGGATCATATATCCACCAGATGCCATAAGTAGTTCTTCAACCTAGATCTTCCTAGCTTCAAGGTCAGCTATCTGTGCAAGATACCACACCTTCCTCTAATTAGGGATTAGTGTAAGTATGACTACTTGCCTTATAGATCAAGTATCTGAGTCTCAGAGAGTTAAGTGGTATGTCTATCATCACATAGCTAATAAGTGCTCTTCAGTATTGAACTCAGAACTTCAAAGATCAAGTTTATTTCTATTTCTAGTAGACCACACTCTCCCTGTATTCATGAACTGAGGCAGAAAAAGAATGTAAAACAAATGCTAGTAAAAATATTTTTTTTTGCCTGAAAAATGACAGCTTATGATAGGTACTAAATTGGAAAATGTAATTCAAGTTACTGAGTGGCAATATCTGAAACCATGGTGGATGTTTCATTAAACATCATTTCTTTTTTATCCCAATTTTAGGTCTAGTCTCCATGTCATCAATGATGGCAAAGTATTTACCACAAAAGACTAGTGACTCTTAAATGACTAACCTCAACCTAGTGGTTTTGCCAACCCCCTAAAATTGGCTAGTTGATTATGCCTTTGATAAAGAGCTGCTTTCAAAGACTTATTGTGATCAAGCAGAGTTAAGATCCCCATAATAAGAAAAAATGGTGTTGGTGATGTTTGCAGCTAAGAGTGATGCTTATGCCATTCTAACTTTATTCCTGTATCAAAGGAATGGGGCTACTGAACTACTTGGTCCTGGCAACTATTTCCTTGCTGTATAAATGGAGATTTGGGGCTGGTGACCACGAAGAGACTACAAATTCTCAAAAAATTTTGAGCAGATAGTCTTACAGTAAAGATAGTAAGTTTGCCCAGTCACTGCCCACCACAAAGGTCCAGTGGTGGGGTGTGCCTGCGCTCCTACCTTGCCCTGTGGCCTGTGGCTGCCTGCTATTTCTCCTGTTCATCTGCTTGACTAGCATTCCTCACTACTCTCCACCCAGCTTGGAGCCTCCTCTTGCCAAGACCAGATCTGCCACAAGAGCCTGCCAATTCCAGTCACTTTTTTTCCACAGAGGGTGATATGTATAGATCTTTCTGCCCCCAATCCCTTTCCACACTCCATGTGTGTGTTTCTAGCCTGCCATAGCCATTTTTCAGTGTAGAAAAAAGAACCCCATGTTATGGGTGTGGAAGGATACCCTTTGGGGTTCGAGAAGGATACCTTTTGCAAGCATGCAATGACTCCAAAACTTAGCTTAAAAACAAAAAAGAGATTTATTAATTTAGCAAGTAATGTTGAGGGTGGCCAGGAGGATAGCAAGGTAGAACAGCAAGATGGGGGGCAGTTCCTTAGGGGGACAGCATGAAAGGAAAGGCTGTTTCTCCATGGGGACAGCATGGATGGAGAGGCTGTCCCCCAGACAACATCAGTTCTGGGGATTATATACTCTTTAGATGCTATGTCCTGGTGTGAACCTGACCAGAATGTTAGTCCCTCAGGCATTTGGTGGAGTGGGGTGATCATCTGACTGGGGTCTGCCTGGAGGCATAAAGATTCATTTCTTTGTCCACCTTTAATCTAGAGGACAAAAGAGGGTAAACATCTCAAGACCCTGGGTGGGGTCATTGGGTGTTTCTAGGTTAAGAGTCACAAGGATGCAAGGGCAAAGGAGTTTTCCCTGATAATAGTTGGCCTGGGTTTCTGGAGTACAGTGCCCATGTCATCTCCCCCCTCTCCTAATATGTAAGGGGAAAAGGGATGGTGATCTGTCTTCTGTAACTTCTTCAGAGCTGAGAATGGGCATAGAGAGCTCCTTAGGAGAGAGAGGCATTGACTGTAGACAGTGTCCAGAGCATCAGGCTGGGATGGTTGCCGGGGTTATGGTGGGATCTGGCATCTGGGTGACTCCCATGAGTGCTTTTACCCTAGAAGCAACTAGAGATGACAAGGTTACAAGTACAACCTCAGGCCTTGGATACACCTCAGAGGCACTGAGATTTTGGGCTAGAGGCTTGGGGTTCTCTCCACTTTGGGGGTGCTTCATACAAACCCAACAGTTAGAGGGACCCACTTTGGCTAATGCTTCCCCAAGCTGAATCAAAGAATTATGTCCGGCTGGCTGGGTATGCATGATTTGAAACATAGAAGAAGACGAGATATGAAGGATGTCCAGCTTTTCCTGATGGGCAGACAGGTCACAAGGGGAGAGTCAGCCCCTAAGATAGAAGTGCAGAAAACCAGGACTAGGGGATAGAAACAAGGAAAATTACTACAATAACAATTGGCATTATACATTTGCATTTGGGTATCTTAGCCAACAGACTTCTTCAGAAACCATCTTCTGACAGGAATAAGATTCCTTTAGGAAATCGGATTTCTGAGTTGTTTGCAGAGTCGGTATGTGATGTTTCTGTTAAAGAATATCCTTTTGCAAAGTACCCATTAACTATAACATCTATAAACACTTGAGTAACAATATTTTACAGTTGAATTTCTTTACTCCAGATTCTGGGGAAAATTCAGGAGAGCTTTGAGCTATTCCAAGCTCAAGATCCAAACTTCACTTAAGGCTGCAAATACAAGCCATCAATTAATAAACTTCACCTACATCTCAAAGTATGTTCCCTAACAATTTGAGAATGTTCAATTACTAACCTGATAGGTTGTTTGGGGAAATGGAAACTTTAATTTTCCAATTTGTATTATGTGCTGATTATGGGGATGTCACAAAGGAAGAAGGTCCAAAAGGGAAAATATCTCCACATGAGACAAAGGACACAGTGAGTGGCTTCCTGTACCAAGCATGGCTGGCACTGCCATTATTGTTTCACTCAAGGATTCGCAGTCTAGATGGTCAGGAAAATTCAGTCCATGGTGAGCCTTGGGCTGCCTTCTCTATAACCATCCTAGGATTTTTTCTCCTTAGAGCACTTGCCACTGGATGCCAGAGGCCTTCTTTTCCTTGAAGGACAAGTCTCATCCATTAACAACAACTCAGAGAAATTCTACTTGTTAGCAGTCTAAAAACAAATTTCCATACCCTCAAACAAGCTTTTCTGACCATTTGCCCTCTCTAAGGATTCCTTAAAGCTTATGAGTCTACATTATAGCAGTTATTCTGTTATTTTGGCAATAATTAATTTGTCACAATTTAGTCATAAAACCTGAACAGGAATGTTGAATTCATTAGCTCTACAGTAAATACAAATCAAGGCTAGATCATATCCTGACCTTAGGCCATCTGAAGGAACAGAGACAAGACCAGTTAGGAATCTCTCTAAGGAATTTTGATTTTCCAAAACTACATACATCAATTCTAGAAATGATCCCTAAGTTAAAGATCCAATTATGAGAGCAAAACAGCTATCTGTTTTCTTTAACCTTCTCTCTCTCTCTCTTTCTCTCTCTCTCTCTCTTTCTCTCTCTCTCTCTCTCTTCAAAACCCTCTGCTTAAAAAGGCAGAACACAACTTCCATTCTTCCTTCACAAATCTACATACTCAAGCTTTATGGACTTTAGAGCAAAGTCCCTTTTTTCTGAATTCAAACTCAACATAATTCTTCATCTTCTCTGACTTGCTTTTACCATCATAAGTCAAACATTCTATTGATATCACTTCAATTGCTAATCGGTAACCCAAAGAATTCTGATTAAAAGGATCATTGAAATACTGTAACTTTAGCATAGTACTCATCAGTTATAAATTTTAGTTCATAGAACAAATTGGTAAACTGAGGTAACCACTGAGTATTGAACAAAATCTATGGTTTGCAATGAGCTTTTTGTTTACATCCAAACAATATTTAAAATACATATTTCAACAGCAACTCACATAACATTAAAAAATTTCATAAAGCGTTTAGTATTACAGGATCTATTGTAAATTTAGAGATTTGAAACCTTTTAAGGACGGTAAACCTTAAAGCAAGCCTTTTGACAAGCAGGCTGATTATCTATTTTCAAGATCAAGAAGTTAAATGCAATAATAAAGTTAGTCCAACTTTAATACACTGGGATGAAAACCATTGAGAAGAAAACCATTGCATAATTTTAAACAAAAACCCATTTTTGGTAAATTTAAACACCTTAACAAATTTTTCCTTTAAACCTCTTATGATGGAAAGGTAGATAAGGATGGAATGCAGTCTTTTCAAGGCTATACTGCTAAAAACCTATTTTACAAAACCAATCTGTGGCTTTTCTATACAAACAAATTTCACTGTCTGACAAAATTAAAATTAGGATGTTATTTTTTTAACCTATATAAATACATGATCACAATTTTAAAATAAAATACCAATAAATACCTCTAATAGACAGATTTGAAGCATTACTTCCTTCTGGCTAGCAGACAGGGAAAGGAGATTAATCAGGTCTTCTTATCTCTCCCTGTTTACCTCAAAACAGAAGATAATTAATAGGTTGTTCTACAAGTTGAAAAAACCTTAGTTTTAAAAGTGTAAGACAATTAAAAATCCTCAAAATAGGGGTGTTTCACCAGTTTCTGTTCAGAATCAATCCTTCTTCCTCTCTGCAGCAGAGGAGGAAGGAAAATCTGATCAGTGAAATGAAAAGCTTCCCCGTTTCCTTCCCCCCATCTTCACCTGGATTTTTTTAGGCAAAGGAGTTTTCCCTGATAATAGTTGGCCTGGGTTTCTGGGGTACAGTGCCCATGTCACCCCACACCTAATTTTCAAGCAGATTTTTCTTTAAGCTGATCCTGGACTCCTAGTTTAGAAGGCTGTTACTAAAGATTTTTCACAGGGAGGGCAGTTAATTCCAAATCAGTATATTAAAGTCAGTTTTGGGGAATAAACCTGACATTTTTTCCTTCTTTCTCTTGAACCAAAACACAAAGAATAAGTATTTTTTCTCTTATATGCAAATATTCTATTGTTTTTCCCTTGAAGTTTTGCTTTCTTCTGTTTACTCTTTAAACAAACCCCATTCAGTGTCTTTCATGAAAAATGCTATTGCAAAACATGCTTGAAACTCTGAAACCACAATTTGAGCTGGTAGAGCTAAAAAGTGCAGTTTAGATCTGCTTAATTCTTTGCCTGGGATTTGATATTTTCATTGGAGATTTCCCACTTTATTTCCTTCTCCTCAAGAATATTCTACAAGATAGGCTGCTTATGCTACAAACCAACCTGAAATATTTTGACAAAGTTCTAAAAGTCTTAAATGCTCTCAACATGCAGAGTGAAGATTCTGTCCTGTGTTTCTATGAGGAAATTCAGACCTCTTACAAACAAAATCTAATGGGATAATAAATATGGGGGGAGGGGAAGGAAACTTTAAAAGAGATTTGGAAGCTTCTTGCTAACTATTTTGAGTTTATTCTTCTCCCATAATAGTGAACAAATCTATTGGGATTGGTGAAAAGGATTTTGACTGCACTGACTGTCTGCACCTTCTCATTGGTCTATATTATTGTATTTACTAATTGCTTTAAGGTTTAAATTTTTTTAAGTTTATCTGTTTTAATTTAATCAATATCTTTCTGTAATACTGAATCATTTTAAGCTATGTTTTGCCTACATTGACCTTTAATTTGTACCTTCACCTTTGCTGAAGAACAAAAATATCATTGTGTAAACCCATGAACATCTTGTCCAAACCATTTTCACTAGATCCATTGAAGATGACATGTTGCCATTGTGTATTGTCACATAGATGATGATGGATGGAATTCATCAAAAGCTATATACAACCTTTAGAGAATTTAATAAGCTAGGAATTTAATTGTAATTTTAAGAGGTCTTCAGAAATAATTTTAGTAACTAGAAGTTTCTAAATGGATGATTTATACACACACACACACACACATATATATTATAAAGAATGTTGTACTAAATGTAGGGAAAACAAAGAAATGTTCCTACTAAGGTGTTTATATGAATAAGAAAGTCGAAGAAAAAGAGCTCCTGTGAAACTCTCCATTTAAATTTACTTCCACCAGAACAATCTAGATTTCTTTATGATGTTCTAGACCTAAATAGGTTTTACTTTGTTTAAAATTATATTTACCAAGGTTGAAAAATCTGATACATCAGTTCATAGGGTTTTTTTCATGTCATACAGCAACTTATGTGAAATATGATAGTGGATTTGTTTGCTATTATAATTAACTGGTGAATTTGGGGGACTTCTTTGAATATGAATTATCTACTGTGTTACAGTTTTATTCTGAAAATCATTTCATACTCACACATGGCTGGCACAGTGTGTCACTGATTTTAAGTGATATATTTTTTATTTTTAAACCGTTTTTATTATTGTTTTTCCTTGCATGTGCAATATAGTATCTGAGTTTTATTTTTTTTTCCTTTTTGTATTTGAAACACAAATCAACAGTATTGAGATTTTTCTTTAATATTTTTTTATTTTGCAGTAATATTTTTAAAATACATTTGTTCTAATATTAATGCATGCCCCAAAAGCTTTAGACTATAAAAATGGTGCTATTGATTATTTAAAAAAAGTATGGGACTTTGCTGAATGATTCTGCCTGATTCCAGTACAAGAAAATACAAAAAAAGAGCCATTGCCTAGTGCCAAAGAAGCACAAAGCTAAACTGCATAGTGCCAATTGAGCACAAGGTCAAAGAGACCAACCAAACCAATGGGATTCATGAAAATTTTGTGCCAAGACAAGAGGACTTGAACTTGTTTGGGGTTCAAGGTTGTGGCTGTTTTGACATATGTCAGAGGCTGGACTTCCTCTGAACCACATGCTATCAAGCACCTGCTTTTTGCTGCCATCCTGGCTTCCATTTGCTGCTGAAATCTAGTCCCTTTTCTGTCTTTCATGGTATGGCAAACTTTCTATAGTCCTGGCTACTAATTGGGTAAATGCATAATTGCTTAAATCATTTTAATAGGGCCCTGATTCAAGGACCTGTTATAGATTTGTTTTTCCTTTACTTAGATATTTTAGACATAAGACTTTTACATTTTGTATTTCATCCACAAGTTATTTTTTCTTTCATTTGGATTTTTTCATGTTTCTTATTTTATTTTGCAAATTGATTCATATACCTCATAACTCAGTCATGCATCCCTGAGTGATCCCTGTTATTGTTATTATTCACCTCAGTGTGGCCAAATTATTGTTGTGAATTTTGATTTAAATTTGAGCAATTCTAGGATAAGAAACTTGCTACCTCCCAGAATCCAAAATACCCCATGAAGATAGATGCCTACAGAGATCACATGCTGCACCAGAAGATCCAGAGAGAACTTTGGGATGTGAATTAAACTATGTGTGTGTGTGTGTGTGGGGGGGTTGACTTGTCTTTGTTTTGAATGCATACTCTTATGTCAAAGGGGACTGCCCCCAAATTGTCTTTTTGTCAACCTAGTAATCATTGGTTTTGTTCTCTTTACCTTTTATCCAGAAATTATTGCATTTTTTAAGTTGATTATGTTTCCATGATCCTTTTGGGGAAACTAGTTTTCCAATAGGATCATAGGGAGAATATGTATAAATGGAGATTTTTGAGCCTTTGGACTTCATTCCCCAGAAGTCCCTTAGTATTTCCCCAAATTCCATTTTCCTAAGTCCCCACATTTTGTGTGATTGTATGTAAGTGTCTGTAAGTCCTCCCTTCCTCTCTTGGTCCTACGACCAGACTGAAGTCAGGGATTTCTTTTATTATAGTTATTATTAATAAAATGTTATAAAATATAATATTTAGTTATTGAAAAATAATTTTAAAACTCACATTGCTATTTTGAATCTTCTTTTCTTCTTAAAAATAAGGAACAATAATATTCTTCAAATAAGCCCCATCATTTATCATCTTGACTCTAAAGCTGCATAGACATAATCCATGTTCTAATCCTTGAGGTTTTTTCTAATCAGTTAAGTATGGGAAAATCTCAAATGGTTCACTCTCATATTAATACACATGTATATCCATACATATATGAATATATATATATATACATATAAGTATATATGCATATGTATATAGGCATGGGAAGCACTTTTATGTGTAAAGTATACACACTGTAGAATGTGTGCATTGGGAACCTTAATGATAAAAAGCAAGGATGGAGAGATTGCCTAATAAAGATTCTAGATATAGAATTGTTGCACTGTTTAAAAAAATATGAAGTACAAGTTTGGAACCAACAGTAATTTTACCAACTATAAAGCCTTCCATTGATCTAATGACTGAAATAAATAGTAATAATTGCCTAACTTGATCTGCATTCATTCTCTTTTCTTCAGAACTTAATTGTAATATTCAAAAAAAACTTCTTTTGAGTGGATATTATTCATGTTCATTTGACCCTGCAGTCATGAAATGATGATAAAGTGGAAAGATATGAGCATAATGATTTGCAGAAAAAAATGCTTCTAATAATTAGAGAAAGAAAAAACTAATGGTGACAACAATGAAAGTTTAAGTTTTGTGAAATTTGCAATTTTTTCTTCATATAGGCTCTTCTTGGTAGATTTTAGCTCTTGCAGGATTGTGGCTCTTGAGTGAATAAAGTAATTATCAATCTGATGCTATGTGGGGGGCACTTTGAAAAGTGATGGGAATGCTAAAACAAGCAAGTAAGAAAGTCCCTTCCTTCCAGGAGTTTGGATTCTAATTGGGGAAGATAACCAATATAAAGGAACTAGGGTTGGAAAGTGGCTAAGAAAATTTCTATATCCATATTTTCCATTGTGACCTGACCAAGAAACTATGAACTTTTATTTCCATCCTCCCTTTTGTTCCCAAAATTCTTCAGTAAAACAGGCTTTAAATATTTAAATGATTTATTAAAATTGTTTGATATTTGTCATCATTATTTCAAAGTTCTACTAATAATCTTTACCATTTTACTTCCTTCTCTAGATTTTAAAATAGATATACTTTTTACTTACATAAGATAGCCTATCAATAAAATTATTACTTTGAATTAGAGTATAGAACCAGATTTTTAACCAAGGGTCTGTGAAATTGTCCTTAAAATGCATATTTTAGCAAACAAATATGGAATATTAACATCACTTCTCCAAATTAATTTAAGGTTAATATGCATCAATATTGTAGTTATTGCTCTCAGTCAGTAAGCCACTTGAAAGCAAGTGACTATTTTAAATCTTGTCTTTGTACAACTCAGAGACAATAATAGTCATTGGCCCATGATAGTTATTTGATAAAGACTTGTTAAATTGAATTAAATTGTGATGAGGACACTACAGGACATAAGTGGGCTGAAATCATGGTACATGGGCAAGATAACTTGTTCTAGGATCAGAAAATTTGGTTTTGAGTTCTAGTTCTACCTATTGTTAATTTTATCAGCTTGGACATTTTATTTTATTCTGCCTCAGTTTCTTTCTGTAAAATGGGATAATAGTACTTATAGTACATAAGCCATAAAATTATTTTGAAAAAAGTGCTCTGTAAATCTCAATGAACCATACACATTGTGTATTGATGTTGTTATTTTATGAAAATTAAAGGTTAGATCTATGTAAACTTATCTTTATTACTTTTGGGGGGGAAGATCCTAAGTAATTTCACCAGTGAAGAGAAAACTTCTTCCACTCAGGTAGATTAGTGATTTATTTGCAACTTAATGGCTTTGAGAGTTGAACAGAACACTGAAAAGTTAAGTCACTTGTCCACAGTTAAACAAATAACTATAGCAGTATGTGTCAGAGGCAAATCAGGAACTGAACATCCTGACTCTAAGGCTAGTTCTCAATCCTCCATATCATTTATGGGAAACCTATGGCACACATGCCAAAAAGGGCATTCAGAGCCTTCTCTGTGGGCACCCCTGCAATCACCCACCAGAGTTCGTTACTAGAAAGCTAGAGGGGCTTGTGGCAGAGTTGTTCCCTCTCCTTCTTTCCATGTACCTGAGGACATTCCTCACTTCACCCACCCCTCTGGCCAACAGCCTAATGAGAATGCTTCCTCCCCTCCCCTGTCCAGAGTTAGAGGGGCATAATGGAGGGGGTCAGTGGGAGGGGCATGGCATGCTATATCTGGGGGTGTGGGCACAGCATTTGTTCTGGGGGGAATTGGGGGCAGGGCATTGCATTCTGTCTCTCACTACTCTATATCATGCTGACACTAGCTGTCAGTTATAGTTTTGGTTTTCACTATTTTGTCCAAGTTTTTATAGTCATATATGCATGTTTATAATATATAGATTCACATGTATATATCACAGCATTTTAAAACTAGCTATCCATTTTATTATAAATTTAAGCAAAGTCAGGCAAGGAAAATGATTCAGGAACTTAATTATGAATATATTTTTTGAATTAAATGTAGTTGCCAGTTTTCTGACTCTTTTGGAATGTATTGTCTGCCAATATGACCTTCTGGGAGTACAGGACAACTTATGGGTCATTTCCTGTATGTACATATCCAGAACCAATCTCTCATTTTCAAATAAAAAAAAATGATTGAGTGACTACTATGTGCAAGACTCTGACGAAGGAGGGAAAACAAAAGAGGAAGTGTTCAGGGGAGAGAAGATATCTAAAGATTCCAAATGCAGATGAAAATATACAACTTATCACTTGTTTATTTGTGTATATGTTGTGAGATTTTGGTTTTACAAGATGATTCACTTACAAAAATGAATACTATGGAAATATGTTTATGTGATAATACATATATAACACAGATTAAATTGCTCATCAGCTTCAGGAGGGAAACAATATGGATCATATAACTTCAGAAAACTCATGTGAAACTTTGTTATTAAAACTTTTATTAAAAAAGTAAAAATAATAACAATAATAAAATATATAGATAACTATTAAATATAATTTTTTAAACAGTCATTCTTGTTTATAATCCTATTTATCTTATTTATTTAAAATACTAAAAACAGTAATCTGAGGAGGAATTTATAGCCTTCATCAGGCTTCAACAGGGCATCTATTGACATAGAGAAAAGGTTAAGGATGAAAGGAATAAAGAGTACCATACCTGGAATCCTGCACTATAAACTGGAGTTTCAGCTCAGTCATTTACCCAGCTTCATCACCTCAGATATGTTGGTTCATCTTTTGGGGCATTAGTTCTCTTTTTTTGTTAAACTAGAGCATTAGGTTAGATTATTACTAAGGCAACTTCTAGTGTTAGATCTATGAGCCTATGATCCTTCTAGATCAAACAGCCCATGATTCCCAATACCTTGTCTTCCATTGTTGATGGATTTCACCCTATAACAGGGCTTAAAAAGAGGATAGTGAGTAGAAAAATCCCTAAAGGCATGTACATATTTATGAATCTACTCTTTTCCTTTCTTCTTTTCCACCAGAGACACTTACAAGTAAAGTCAACAAGCATTTGACTCCCTCTGATTGGATGGTTACTCCTGAAATATCTATTTAAGGTGGGTGTCCAGGCAAGTCATATCATTTCTTGATTCACCTTTTTTTATATTGTATTCTTTTATTAGTATTTAAGCCTCTTTAAGGTCTTGAAGGTAGCGATTATCTTTCCTTTTGCTTTATAAATAACCCTAGTTCTTAGCACAATGCCCTACACCTGGCAAATGCTTAATTTCTTTTTGACTGAGTGACATTAATCACCTAGTACGTTCTGGGCACTTTGCTACGTTCTAGGGATATAAAGAGAGGCAAAAAATCTAGTCTATGTTCTGAAGGTAGAACCTTATAGAAGACACAACATACACACAACAATATGTAAGCAAGGTATGTATACAGGATAAATTGAAGATGATCTCAGAGGAAAGACACTAAGATTAAGGAGAATCAGGAAAAAAAAAAAAACTTTGGAGAAAGTGGGACTTTGAGACTTAATAGAAGCCAGGGAAGTCAGAAAGTGGAAATAAAGAAGAGAGTTTGAGGCATGGATTTATTTTTCATAAATAACAAAACAAGAATTTAATTATAATACTCATGAATATTAATTAATTTAAATTTAATTTATTATTTTTATTTATTTTAGTTAAATTTATAATTTAGAAAAAATTAGAATTTAAAATTTTAGAATCAAAACTAAATGAATATTTAAATCTTGACAGTTTCCTGAGAAGATAAAAGAAAAAAAAACTATCAGTTGGAGAAGATTAGAATACTCTTATTTCCTTTGGCTATAGCATTTCCTTTCTTTGTATTAAAGGCTCATTCATATAAATGACAATTCTTACTTTTATTAATAATAATTCTAATTTAGTGCTTTGCTTGTGAAGATCTTTATGTGACTTACTATCATGTCAGTATATTATATCACTTAGCCTACTCAGGCTAACCTCATCAATTACACATATTTAATTTAGAAAAATAGACATTGTGGCTTAGAGCTACATTTGATGTGAGAACTGCCTGGGTTCAAGTCCTGATTTTGACAGACATTGGTTGAGGCCCAGGAAATGTCATTAAATCTCTTATTACTGACAGATGAGTCCCTAAGACTAAAGAACTACATTGGTAAAAGGAGTTTCATTACTTGGATTTCTCTACAACAGTAAAATTACTTATCTACACTAAATTTCCTATCACTATTTAGCTTTCTCAGGACCATATTCTAAAATGTATTAGAGACCTATATGTGTATGTCTTTTCCTTACTAGATTTTAATCTCCTTGAGGTCTTTTCTTTCTTTTATCTCTGGTACTTAGTTCTGAGTCTCACACTTAAAATGTTTGTTTAATTTAATTTAGATCTCATCATCAAAAAAATGTTAATCTTATTTAAAATATTAGGTTCACAGTGAACTGTGATTATTTTCCTTGTCTTGTGATACATTACTCTCCTTAAAAGTACTAAAAAAGATTATATTTAAAATTTAAAAATAGGAAAATCTAAAATCAAATTAAAACTAAAATCTATAAAATATTTAAATCTTGTGTGGTTGAAAAATAGAAATGTATCAGAAGCTCTCCAAATGTGGGCAGAAAAATAGGATAGAAGAAGAAATGTATGTTCATGGCAGGGAATGGGCAGGGAAAGGGAAGGTGCATTTCTTTTTCTATGGCTAGTGAGGTTTATTGCTCCTAAAACAACATCAGGCTAGAACAAGTACTGTTTCTAAAACTGTAATGTAAGATGAGGAAAAGAGTTTTCAAATGACTTGGGTTCAGGTCCTACCTCTCATATTACCTAGTTGCATTCATTCATGACCCTGGGAAAAACACTGACCCTCAGTTTCTTCATATCTAAAATGGACATAATAATGCTTGCACTATTTCTTCACAGACTCATTGCAAAAAAAACTTTTGTAAACTAGTGTCACACAAATGGGAAGAATTAACTGAATGATAGTGAACAAGTCACTTAATGTCCCAATGTCCTGATTTCCTTATCTATAAAATGTAAAATATGCTCTGAAAAGTGCAGAATAGATGGGAGTTTTTATATATTCATCAATTCACAGTCAACATTGTTTTATGTAAAAATGAAAAGTTCACTGGTATGTACAAAATAATTAGTTTGACTGAACCAATGATCAATTCAGTAAAAAACAAAGCAGAACAAAACTGATAGCACTTTTGGAGCCATAAGTACACATTTTCTGAAGAAGAAAGAAGGAAATTAGTGGAAAGGTCATATAGAGACCATTATCTTATGAAATACTTCTCCCATTTGGCCCTTGTAATCCCAAGAATTGTGGGAAGGAAAATATTCCAACCATGCTATCCTCAGGCTGTTCCTTTTGTGTCTATAGTTGAACCAAATCTTTCAGAGGTTTCAGATACATATCTTTTATATTGTTCTAAGATGATTTTTGAGTTGAGAAACATTTCATTTCAGAAGAACTCTGCTTTATGATCCCTGGTTTTTCATTTGAAAAAAAAAAATATAGACTCAGAGCTGGAGTGTCTTTTAGTGGCCATCCAGTTGAATCCCCCTTTTGAGATAAGAAAACAGAATTCCACAAATGTTAAGGGACTTGCTCTGCTTCACAAAGGTAATAGATTGAAGAGACAAAATTAAAACTCAAATATGTTCTTGGTTAATTGTTCCTAAGAATTATTTGAAGTGGAAATATTCATGATCGACTATAGTAAAAGCATAACAATAAATTAGTTACAATAATGATGGGGAGGGAAGCTTTCTGGAAACCAGTAGATATAGTGCACATCTAGGTCTTTCCTTGCAGTATACATTAGAATACTCTATTTTAGGATAATGATCTAAAAATTTAAAGTTCTTTTCATGTAGGTAGCATTTGTAAGATATATTTTCATTTATTCCTCCATTTTAATTAGCAGAATAAATAAAATAATTGTCTCTTCTAATTAAAAGCAAACAACTTTCCTTCTTTATTGCAATATGTATGATGCCAAAGAGCAAGGGGATGAAATACATTTAAAAAAATTAACCTGTTAAGGACAGGTAGGTATTTCAGTGGATTGAGAACCAGGTCTCTAGACAGGAAGTCCTAGGTTCTGATCTGACCTCAGACACTTCCTAGCTCTGTGACCCTGAGCAAGTCACTTGACCCCAATTGCCCAACCCTGGCTTCTCTTCTACCTTGCAAACAATACTTATTAGTGAATTCAAGATGGAAGGTTAAAAGGGGTTAAAAATGACCCTATTGGGTGAAAAAATAGATTAGTTAAACTGTAATTGAAAATATGATTTTAAGTTTTTTAAATATTGTCTTAACCTGCTATTATTGGACACATCCTAAATTAGAATTCTTGACAAAATGCTTCAGTGAAAGAGTTACATAAGCATAAGAATATGAAATGAAAGTATGAAAAATAGATTTTCAAACAAAAATAAAATATGAATATATTCTACCTACCTTATATTATCATATTTTATCTTATCATACCAAGGCACAACATGATATAACACAGTGACCTTATAATACAATAATATGCCATACTACAATATAATATAATTTTTGTGTAAAATATGGAATAGCATAATGTGACAAAAAGGTATTTAATGAAGCATAATACCACATGACAGAATAGAATGCAAAGCACAAGATGTATTGTTACATAATACAACCTATTATAAATTACATAAAATAATGTGAAACCCTATCATTTAAGCCAATTTTAATATAATAGCTCATATGGTATAGTGTCCCCTGAGTCAGGATGACATGGGTTCAAGCACAGCTTTTCCTATATACTAGCTATGAAACTCTGATCAAGACATTGAATATCTCAGGGAATTAAGCACCTCTTTTAGGGTTTGAAATGCAAGGGAACAGAAGTTTTCTCAACAATTTCCAGGTCCAGACCAATATAGATATCAATATGTATGTATATAGAAAAATAGAGATCCTATAGATTATCTGACAATATATTCTCAGGCAGGTTTTAAAAGCAAATTTTATCATTTCCTTTTTGTAAATGAATTAAACTGTACTTGAATACTTGCCTGAAGGTTTTTATTTTCTTAATAGTTCTCTTCTCACTTCCTTCAGAGCCACCCACAGTCGATGACCTAATTCTTAAGCTAAAGTGCTTTTTTCTTTGTATATAAAGATGATCCCACTAGCTTAATATCTTTGAAATGTAGGGGGTTTTCTCCAGTCCTGCTACTGAGCTTGTGCTGAGTCACCTACAGTCAAAGGGTTAATGATCTTAGACATCAAATTCTACCTCTGTAGTCTGTGAAGGCTGGGGGACTTGCTATTTTTCCTTCAGAAAGATAATAAGCTGACATGGTGATCAGACTCTCCACCTTGAAATTATTGCCATCATGCTGTAAGGACCTCAAAAACCTGGCCTTGGAATTCTTTGTCAGAGATCAGGATCCGCACCCAGACAAGAGAGTGTCTGATGTGTGTGATGGGTGGCATGAAGGGCCTGAAGAATTCAAATCTAGTTAAAGACACTGTAGAGAACACTGAAATATAAGACTATTATGGGGGGGAAAAGTGGTGGTTCTAATTAGGTGGGACAGTCTGACCTAAGTCCTTTCCATATATTCTCACATAATGTCACTCATCAGAGAATCTTGGGAAACAGGCGTCCAAAACTTTGTCATACTTTGGTCCATAAGTGCTTGTTTCTAATGGAAAACATTTGTTTCCGTGGATATCCAATAGCTGCACAGAGAACCCCTTGTCACAGCGCTGTGGTTCAGAATGAGAAGTTCCCGCTGAGAGGTGGCATGGAAGCAAACTATTTTTAAATCTCGATAAGGTATAAATAGGGGGGCTCACTTCAATGGAAAACAATTCTCCATCATGTAAAACATTGACCCAGATTTTTTAAAAAATGAGAACGGAATCCATCATAATTCTTTGCCTGTGTGCTGGCTCAAGGATAAACTAGCTGAAGAACGAACTCCCCAGATTAACTTTTTTCCCCTAAGAAAGCTCATCCCTGCTCCCTCTTCCTGTACTCCCCCATATGCATCCCTACTGAATCCTCAGAATGTGAGGAGAACTTGCAGACAACCCCTGATTTCCAATAGCTCATCCCCCTCCCACCCAAATAATTAAGATGATCACTGTATCCTGCCTGGCCCGCTCCCCTCCCCCCTTTTCGGTCAAATCATCTTGGCACAAGCCGCACAAACAAACTTTGTTAACAGCTTTAAACTTGGAAGGCCCGCTTTTTAAATATTTGCCGCTACATAATTGAAACAGCTGTTTTAATGAGATACCTACTGTCATCATTTTACCCTGGCTGAGCTGGGTGACAACAAAGCAGTAATAACGAATTCAATAATAATTAACTCGGGTCATCTGCTCATCTGTCACGGCCCATCAGCTTTAGGGAGAAAAATCCCAGTGAACTTCTCTCTTTTGTGAGCTTTCCAAAACTCTGCAATAAAATGCTTAGAGAGGACTCTAGGTAGCCCTTCAAAAGTTCTAAGCAAACTGGTAAGTAGGTTAATTAAATTTTATGCATGTTTAAATGCTAATGATTACATTCCTAACATTACAGTGTAATCTGTTATGGAATGATGTCATGCAAGCAGTGGTTTTTAGTACCTAAACACATTTCCATCCTGATGTGGAGAGCGGCTCTGGATCATTTATCGGAGGGCAGGAAGTTGACAGCGGGTTTGGAAAGCCAGGTTTTCCATTCAGGTCCCTTAACTTGTCTGATGAATGCTAAGCAGGGAAGTTACAGAAAACAACTGGTATAAACCCAGCAGCAAGCTGTGAAGGATGGATGATCTAGGAGTCTCCGTTGCATCCAGGCTTCCAAATTCACACTCTTCTACACCCACAAAAGTAAAAGGATATAGATGTGTACACACACACACACACACACACACACACACACACACAAGCAGTTTGGGTAAAACAACAAAAGCAAGCTAATCTTTTTTATTATTATTATTGATATTTTAAAATATCAAAAGCATTTCTTCCCATCATCCCTCCATAAAAGAGATTGTTTTTTTGGAGTCACACAGGAATATTAATTTTTTTTTCCCCAGTGAAAATGTCAGATCTGGGCCATGAAATGTTTCCTGTTTCTATATGGGAAATAAGTCAAAGCTATTAAAATTTTTGATTTTGTTGTTTTCCATTTCACTTATGAGGAAAACTTCTTCTTACTTTTTCACACCTAGAATAATCATGTGAAACTGGAAAACAGTATCATTATACTAATAACACAATGCAAGCTCCATCCTTTATTCTGTCCCCCTCTGACTTCCCACAAAGGGCCACATACTTTTTTCATCAATTATATGGATATTTTAGGCAAAATAAAAATATTAGGAAACTCTATTGGCTGGATAATTAATGCCTTTGATCAACTTTTTTTTTTCCTCCTCCTTAGTACAATTATGTCCTCTACTTCTTTCCTTTTTATTCCCCATGGACTACTTGTTTAGGAAAGGGTTCTGAACAGGAACTCAGGCATACACCTTGCACTGGGGTTGTAGTGGTTAACAGTGTCTGCTGATTTTACTGAGTTCCTCAAACGTTGTTGATGCTGGATAATAATGTTCATTAATTATTATTACATGTAATAATAATTAATTATTAATAATAATGTTAATTATGGTCATTATTATTTCCCCTGTTCCAATTCACGAAATACAGAGTAGTTAAGTAATTTGGGGCAGAACTAATTCTTGGTAGGTTCCCAAGGTTAGGAGGGCAAATTTTTCCTTTTTGGATGGTGTTTTCCTCTACTAGTTTATGATGCTATGCTTTTTTTTTTTTTCTCGAACATGCGGAACTAGAGTCATTAACAGCAAGAGCAATGATATTTTCTGATGGGGAAAGGGATATTTTAAAAGCTGCTAAATTGGCAAATCTTTGCCAACATCTAAGCATTATGGTTGGCTGCAAAAGAGAGTTCACAAAGAAAAACTGGTAATGTCACATAGCTCAACTCTATTGTGAAAAACTTGATACATAATGCAGTTGCCCTCAAATTAAGTGTTATTGTGATGTAGTTTTAAAAAAAAAGGAAGTCAGCCCAAGCCTTCTGTGCATGGGATTTAAACAAGGATATTTAAGACAAACAACCCCAGTAGAATAAATGTATGGAAAGTTCCCTAGACCCTCATAAATAACCAACCCTGTCCCCATAGCTCTTCTAGCTGATACCCCAAAAGGACCTTAAAGTACTCCTTATATTTCAGTGAATATCACAATGGGAATGTAGCAGTAAACTCAGGCACACACCTTGTACCAGGGTTGTGGTGGTTAACTCTCTGCTGACTTCATCAGCATTTTGAGGTTGTTCAGAAAAGTAAATAGTTTTGAATTTCAACAGTAGCCTAGAAACCAGTTTGGTGAAAAAGAATTATTTTCCTCACTTCATGAATAAACTGAGGGATGTTTGGTTAGTTTCAGAAGTACACATGAACAGCTTTACTGGCCTCGTGTAATTTAGTCCGGGATCTGATCAAACCCAGCCCAATAGTTATTAATCGAAGACTGGAACAGATGATGCATTTGAAAGCATCAAGCCACTGGTTATTAGGAAGTGCAAAAATATGTTCAATTTCAATGGCCAGGTAACCTCCAAACCACTGTAATTATATATCACTTCCCATTCTATTGCTTCTTTTGGATATGTCTACATACACATTCTGTTTTAATTAATTTAATTTGTGCTCTTGTGTTTTGACACTAATGTTGATTTTCTTCCCCATGGACTATAAGGTCTGTGATAATAGTGACTGTGTCTCTGGAATATTTGTTAACTCCCAGTGAACCTAGAACAGTGCTGCATGCCTCAGGGTGAGTATTCAATATGAGTTGTTGACTGACTTCCATTGACCCATTTATCTGTCTACCTAAATGGATACTTAGAGTGTATCTATGTAGATAAAATGAAGTAGAGAGGGAAATACTACAAGTATTTATTTAGCTTAGATCCCAAAGTTTGTTACTTAGGGGAGATGATTTTTGTTTTGTTCTTCTCCATTGGAAATATCCAGATTGTAGATCTCTGTTGATATAATTCATTGGCTAATTGCTCTATTAAAATTATGAGTATATTGAGGACATGTCTCTATAAATGGAGTTTTTAAAATCATAGCAAATGAAACTGTGAAGAGAACAATTTTGACAAAAGTGATTAGATAGTTGAAGATAGTAGTAGTGGTGGAAGAAACTACTTAGGTAATTAATTAAATGAATATTTTGTGTAGGTATGGAAAGCTTGCTATGAAGAATCTATCTGTACTTAATTTGCTCCAATAAATCAATCAATAAGCATATGTTAAACTCCTATAGTATATTAGATATTGTGCTTGGTGAAAGGAATACAAAGAAAAGTATTTCCTTACTTCAAGAAGCTTAAGTGGAAGTGGACAGCAATGAGGAACATTAAAAGCGAGGTGATTACATGCAAAATAAGTGCAAGGTAATTTGGGGCCAGACATCCCATAGGAGATGTCCCAAAAGTCTGAATGTACTTTTTAGTTTACCTACCTTGAATGGTTTTAAGTTAAATACTTTAAATCTACATTGAAATCTTTGGGACATCATGTTTAAATTCCACTTCTCATTGTTGTTAGGTCCTAAACAATTTTTTAATGGTTTAAACAATCTCAAAATTATTTAAATAGCCTTATCTATATTTGCTGAAAATATCATCTTGGATCTATTATATAACACATATGTGTGTATATATATATACATATGTGTGCGTGTGTATTCAAGCCAGCTATTGATATGTTACTTTTCCAAATATACCGAATGTACTAACCTTGTGGTAAGTAATTTTACTTCTGGAACAAATCTGGAACAAAGTAAGGGTTTAAATATATGTTTGTTAAGAGACTTATTGGAAATGTGTGCATGACTATAAAAAAGACGACAATAGATTTACAAAGTATCCTAACAGCAGGCATAACATAAAATATTAATATGTCTTTGACAAAAAAAGAGGAAGAGGATTAATAGAAATCTTAGATTACATGAGAAATGGTTAAAATTTCATAGTAATACTATTAGAAAAAGCAGATATAACTTCACTGAATAATAGTGAAGGCTGATAACAAGAGCACATTAGATCCATTAAACATAACTGGAAATTATTTAACTTTAGAAGGACCCTAGAAAACAGAGTTACAAGATTGAAATTAAGAAGCCCACCATAGAGAACATTAGCCTGAACTCACCAAAAACATGAGAACAGAGAAACTTCAAACAAATGTGTGTCAGGTAATATTGTTTTTAGAAATGGATGGGTTTATGATGGCAATTCAGGACCAAGTCCTTGTCAGTAAAAATTATAAAAAGATTACTTTGCAGTTTGTATTTAATGTATATTGTTCAAGGAGATATTAGAAGTTACAAAACTCATCAGTGTAGACTGTATTGCTCCTAATGAATAGCTAAGATTTGACTTGATGGCAAGAATTATATGTCAGATAGTCACTGTCAGTCCTGGCTAATAGGGGTCCAACAAAAGAGGCAATATGAGACCAGAGTAGGGTGATTCAACAAGGTTTATTAGATGCTGCAAAGACAAAAGGGGAGACCCAAAGCTGAGAGAGCTAGCAAAGAGTCTCTCAGCTTTGGATCTCCCCTTATTGATTTTGGTATGGAATGGGGAAAGGGGAGGCTTTGGTGTATCAGTCACTATATTTCATGGACTAAAAGAGAGCAAGACTTTGCACTGCCAATATAGACCTAAGAACTCAATTGATACATTTTATTTTTTTCCCTTTTGGTTGATCTATTTATTTATAGAAATGAAACTGCTTTATTTTTAAAGAAATTTTTTTTCCAATTACATGTAATAATTTTCAGCATAGACTTTCAGAAATTAAAAGACCCAAATTGTTTCCCTCTCTCCTTTCCTTCTCCCATTTTGGAGATGGTAGGTAATTGGATATGGATTGAACATGTATTATAATGCAAAACATACTTCCATATTGGTTATTGTGTTAAAAGAATATTCATATAAAACATAAACCACACAGTAAAAAAAGGAAAATAAATGAATGTGAAAAATAGTATTCCTTGATAAACACTCCAACTCCAAAAGTTCTTTCCTTGGAGATGGATAGCATTCTTTGTCATAAGTCCCTCAGAATCATATTATTCCTAAGAATAGCAAAATTTTTCTCTGTTGTTCATCATACAACATGGTTGTTACTGAGTACAATGGTCTCCTGGTTCTCCTTATTTTACTAAACATAAGTTCATGTGGGTCTTTCCAGCTTTTTCTAAAATCATCTTGCTCATTGTTTCTTAAAACACAATAGTCTTCTCTACCACAATTTGTTCAGTCATCCACCAGTTGATAGACATCCCTTCAATTTCCAATTCTTTGCCACCACAAGAAAACTACTATAAATATTTTGGCACAAGTAAGACTTTACCCACCCCCCTTTTAAATACATTTTTGTAGTACAGACCTATTAGTGGTATTACAGGATAAAAGGGTATGCATAGTTTCATAGCCCTTTAGGTATAGTTTCAAATTGCCTTCCGCAATGGTTGGATCAGTTCACAACTCTACCAAAAATGCACTGCTGTCCCAATTTTGCAACACCTTCTCCAACATTAATCACTTTACCTTACTGTTAAAGCCAATCTGATAGATGTAAGTTGGCACCCCTGAGTTGTTTTAACTTTTAGTACTCTAATCAAAACTGATTTGAAATATTTTGTATAATTACTTTGATTTCTTCATCTGAAAACTGTATGTACATATCCTTTGACTATCAATTAGAAAAGGACTTATATCTTCATACATTTGATAAGTTTATATATTTGAGAAATGAAACCTTTATCAGAGAAATTTGGTATAAATACCTGCCCAGTTTGTTTCCCTTCTACTCCAGTTTATATTGGTTTTGCTTGTACAAAATCTTTTTAGTTTAATATAGTCAAAATTGTTATTTTACATATGGTAAAGTTCTCTATCTCCCGTTTGTTCATAAATTCTTCCCTTCTCCATAGATTTGATAGATAAATTATTCTGTGTTCTCTTAATTTACTTTAATTTAATTTATGGTATCAGTCTTGATGTCTAAGTCCTATATACATTTTGACTTTATCTTAGTGTAGTGTGTGATATTGGTCTATACCTCCTCATTGCCATATTGGTATTCAGTTCTTATCCCAAAACCTGGGATCTTGGTGTTTATCAAACTCTAAATTGCTATGGTTGTTTGCCCTTGTATATTGTGTATCTAACATTGATCCATGATTTTTCTTTCTTTGACAATACCAGATTTTTTCAATAATCATTGCTTTATAGTAAAGTTTTGGATTGCTATGCCACCTAAATTCACATTTTTTTCATTAATTTCCTGGATATTCTTGACCTTTTGTTTTTCAAGATGAACTTTGTTATTATATTTTCCAGTTATTAAAAATTTTTGTAGTTTGATTGTTATGTCACTGAATATGTAAAATTAATTTAGAAAGAATTATCATTTTATTATATTAGCCCAACTTACTAATGATCAATTAATAGTTTCCATTAGTTTAGATCTGACGTTATTTGTGTGAAAAATGTTTTGCAACTGTGTTAACATAATTCCTGTGTTTGTCTTAGTAGGGTTTTTCCCAGGTATTTTATATTGTCTAGAGTAATTTTAAATTTCTCTATCTTTTGCTATTGGACTTTGTTAGTAACATATAGAAGTGCTGATAATTTATGTGAATTTATTTTGTATCTTGCAACTTTGCAAGTTATGAATTACTTCAATTAGTTTTTTAGTTGATTCTCTAGGATTTTCTAGTATACTGTCATATCATCTGCAAAGAGTGAGGGTTTAGTTTCCTCATTATCTACTTTAATGACTTCAATTTATTTTTCTTCATTTACTTCTAAAGCCAGCATTTCTGGTACAATATTAAAGAGTAGTGGTGATGATGGGCATCCTTGCTTCACCCTGATCTTATTAGGAAGGCTTCTAATTATCCCCATTGCAAATGATACTTGCTGATGACTTCAGATCAAAACTATCATTTTTTAGGAAAAACCCATTTATTCCTATGCTTTCTAGTGTTTTTAATAGGCATGGAGTTGTATTCTTTCTGCATCTATGAGATAATCATGTGATTTCTGTTAGTTCAGTATCCCCCTTTTAGCTATCCTATGTAGGAGTCTCACTGCGGGCTTATATAGCAGATGATATTTGGTGATTTCTTCAGGGTCTAGAAATTGGTCTGGGCCCAAGTTCAGAATCAGGAGCAATATAGGTTTGTACTCCCAAGATATAATAAGGAAAAATACGTGTACAAAAATATTTATAGCCACTTTCTTTGTGGTGACAAAAAATTGGAAAATGTGGGGTGTTCATGGATTGAAGAATGGCTGAAGAAATTGTGGTATCTGATATTGATATAATACTATTGTGCTAAAAGGAATAATGAACTGGAGGAATTCCATGTAAACTGGAACAACCTCCAGGAATTGATGCAGAGTGAAAAGAGCAGAACAGGAGAACATTGTACACAGAGACTGATACACTGTGGTACAATTGGATGTAATTCAATGGCACAGTACTATCCAGAGGAACTTGTGAGAAAGAACGCTATCAACATCCAGAGAAAGAACTGTGGGAGTAGAAACAAAGAAGAAAAACATATGATTGATCACATGGTTCAATGGGGATATGATTGGGGACACAGACTCTAAACAATCACTCTAGTGCAAATATTAATAATATGGAAATAGGTCTTGATCAATGACACATGCAATACCCAGTTGAATTGCTCATTGTCTATGGGAGGGAGAAGGGAGGAGGACGGGGAAAGAATATGAATCATGTAACTTATGGGAAAATATTTCAAATTAATTAATTAAATAAAATGTTTAAAAAGAATCTGGAGCAGTAAGTGTGGAGTGGGGGGGGGGCTTCAAGTTCCCATGGGTGGGTGATGGGGGAGGTCTTGCTTCCTGCCTGCTTTATGGCCTTGTTATAGATTGAGCTCCCTTCTTACCCCCTGTGAGCCAAACTCTCTTAATTTCTGGTTTACCTTCCAAGTTGTTTAATGAGGGAAGGTTTTTTTCACTCTGTCCCCTTGGTTCTGTTGCTTCATTATTCATTTTGAAGCATTATTTTAAGGTTAATTTGAGAGGATT
This sequence comes from Monodelphis domestica, assembly GCF_027887165.1. Lineage (NCBI taxonomy): Eukaryota > Metazoa > Chordata > Mammalia > Didelphimorphia > Didelphidae > Monodelphis > Monodelphis domestica. The sequence goes on from NC_077229.1 coordinate 227,765,726, forward strand.
CTCAGAGAAGTTTGAGCTTTTCTTGCTTGTACTTGGCTAGCTTGGCTCTACCTTCCCTCAAAATTTCTTTGTCAAGTAATATTAATAGAACTACACATCTAAGATTCATAGGAAATACACACAGGTGTATATATATATATATATATATATATATATATATGTTTCATAAAAAGGGAAGCTGTTCCTCATCTCTGGAAAGCTTTCTCTCCTCTGATCTGCCAAACTGTCTGACAGTTTTAATTCCAAGAAAAATCACATTTTTAAAAATTTGAAATCTTTCCTAGTTCCTCAGATTTTCTATTTTTCTTTTCTATGGCTTGTTCTATTTATTTTTGTTTGCATGTTGCCTCCTCCCTTAGATTATAAACTCCTTGAGGGCAGGGACTCTCTTTTGCCACTTTTATATCCTTAGCACTTAGCTCTGTGCATAACACATAATGGGCACTGAAGGATGTTTATTGATTGATTATTTGAGTCTTTCCTTATAACACCTGTGTATTAGCATGAATAGTTGCATTCATCTCATTTGCCAGATAAGGAAATTTACAAATCTTAAGAAAGGCATAAACAAATCAACCTTTCAACAAAAGTCATATATTTAATTATTAGAGAAAGAGCTGGAACTAAATTTCAAATGAGATCCTTAAAAGTTGAACTCAGCATTTGCTCAAAACCACAGATCATAAGCCCAGATTTGATTTTTGTTTGTTTGTTTGTTTTTTTTATCAATACAAAGCCCAGGGTACAGTAAGTCAAAACAATAGTATTTAATGAGTTAGAACATAGCAATTTAAATAACAAAGGAAATTCCCCTCCCATTCCTCCACCTTCCACCCCTTACATGTAGGTCATACTTTCCAGATTTTCTACTATACAGTGGCAGGGGGAGGCACACAGTTCCCCAAGAGCAAAGATTGTTTCATTTTCTTATTTGTATCTCTAGTAACAATATTCCAGGCACAGAATTAGGATTCAATATGTGTTTGTTGATTTATTGATTGATTGGACAGCTTTTCCTCCTAGGACTAGATATCTCAAATTCTTTGCTGACAATTTATAGTTCTGCTAAAGCCATCCCCTGGACTCTTGTCTTACTTGTGATGCTTTTAATGGTTCTCCCCTGAGCTACTACTACTTCTATCTGCTAAATATTTACTAGATTGAAACATCTTTGTAGCCTCCTCAACTGAGAAGAGTGATGACAGCCCTTTTTGTGAGTCTATTTCATAGCTTTAGGATTATTTCTGCTCTTTTGTTAGAAAAAAAAAATCAACACACCTAGAGAGAACCATGATAGTCTCTTCAGATGAATCTTTATTCTTTTGAACCTCAATTTTCTCTTTAGGGCTAACACCTGTGGCCCACCTGATCTCTTAGTTGGTGTGAATAATTTCCTTTCAGCTCCCATAATGCCCCTGGTGCTTAATACCATAGCTATAAAGATTTTTCTAGAGCTTCAGGAAGGAAGACTTGAAGGGTTTTAGTAGCAATAGTGACTTTTCGCTCGAATTGCTTAAGTTTCACTTTAATCACTGTATTTACTTCTTTTAGTTTTTTCATCATCTAGACCACCAGACTGTATAAAAAACGTAGTATATGCTACATTTGAATCCTGGCCCTGATGATTTTCTTATCATGGAAGAGACATTTGAAAAGCCCAGTAAATCTATGAGCTATGCTGTTCAGGGTTAGTCAAGATGGACCAATCATAGTGGAGAGTTCTGACAAAAAGTGATCCACTGTAGATGGAAATGGCAAACCACTACAGTATTTTTGCCAAGAAAAATGCCACGAACAGAATTAATATGATAAAAGATAAATTTAATGGATTTAATTCAAGTGATTATTACATATATTGCTGTGGACAAAGAGGGAGGGAAATCCAAATCTCAAAACTAAAAACTGAACAAAGAAAGGTATGTTAAAGATGATTGTTAAAGAGCTACAGTCCATATGACAGTAAATTTGGAAAACTCCACAGTGGCCACTAGAGAAGAAAAGTTCAGTTTTCTACCAATCATAAAGAAGGTCAATGACAAAATTTTCAAACAATTGAGGTCATTTCACATGCCAGCAAAGCTATGCTTATGAATCTGGAAGCTAAGCTTCAGTGATATTTGAATAGGTAATTACCAGGAGAACAGTTTGGTTTTTGAAGAGGCAGAGGAACTAGAAGTCAAATTCCTGACATTGACTGGATTATGGAGAAAAAAAATGGAGTTTAGTTTCACTGATTACACTAAATCCTTTGACTATGTGAATCATAACAAAATGTGGCAAGAGTTTAAAAAAATAGGAGTAACAAATAATCTTTTCTCTTGAGAAACCTGCACGCAGTCCAGGAATAAACAGTTAAAATCAAATAAAGAATAATTGATTGATTTAAGATTGGAAATGGAGTAGGGCAAAGGTGTATATTGTCATCTTATGTATTTAACTTATATGAGAGTATATCATGTACATCATATGAAATGCCAGGTTCAACTGAAATTAAGTGTGCTAGGAGAAAGATCAAATACATCAAATATGTGGTTGAAACCACTCTGATGACATAAATTGAAGAATTAAGAAGCCTATTGATAAGAGCAAAAAAGGAGAATATAAAATAAGTCTTGAACCTCAACATTAAAAAAAAACCAAACTACCAAGATCTTGGCTACTGGACCCATCACTTCCTGGCAAATATAGAGAGAAGAAATGAAACAGTATCAGATTTATATTCTTAGGTTCAAAGATTATTGCAGATGGTATTGAAATTGGAAGAGTCTTGCTCTTTGAGAGTAAAAGTAAGGTAGATCTGAAGATTATCCTAAAAAGCAAAGACATCTTGCTAATAAAGGTCCGTATAGTCAAGGTTATGGTTTTTTTAGAAGCAATGTATAGCTGTGAGAGGTGGACTATATAAAGAAAGTTGAGCACTGCAGACAACATTTTCAAATTGTAGTGCTGAAGACTTCTGAGAATCCCTTGGATAACAAGGAGACCCACTCAGTCAATAGCTGAAAAAATTTACTCAGAATATTTACTGGAAGTTCAAATACTGAAGCTGAAGTTTAAATATGTTGACCACATAATGAGAAGACAGAAGTCATTGGAAAAGGCATTGATGTTGGGAAGTATTAAAAGCAAAACAAAAAGGGAATGGCAAGAGAATAAGATGGGGAGATAATGCTATCAAAGCAACAAACCTAAGCTTGGACAGATTTTGGGATGTATTCGAGTATCGAAAGACCTGCTGTGGATCATGAAGAATCAGATGCCATGGAATGACTGAACAACACCTTGTGATTATTAGCAATAAAAATGGGTAAGTTGTGTTACATATTTGAGACTCTTTTATGAAATGACTGGGTAGGGCAAAATTTCTTCTACCTTTTCTACTTTTGCATTCAGATTTTGTAATTTCTAATAAAGTGAAAGGTAAATTAATTTAATAAGCTGGGATTTTTTCTGTAGTTCTGAGATCTTGAAATATTTCAGAGTCAACTTTTGCTTTGGAATTTCAGCTAAATTCAAAGTGTCCCTAAGCATTGTTCGTGAATTATTATGCTATTCATTTTGAATGGAATTATATTTCACAAGTGGGGACAGATTGCTCTATGGAATAATTAAGGATTTTAGGGTTAAGGGCAATGGTACTATAGGACTAACTGAAAACTTAATTGAGGGCTCATATCTATTGTAAGATGCCACTGCTTCAAAGCAACAGAAATATCTCTACAGATGGATCCATCAACTACCCTGCCACATTACTTACTATCTTGCACATGAGGTTTACAAAGCCATGTTAGACAGTCAGCAAGTAGCTAGTTAGGAGCTAGAATCACCCACTGGTGTTTCAGAGAAAGCAAGAGAGACAGAAAAGTTTACCCACTGTTCTGATCTTTTGAGTTGTAAATTAGGGGACCAGATGTATATTCTGGGAACTTTTCCAAATTCATTTTTAGAAAACAGAAACCTTCAGCAAGCAACAGCCGTTCCATAAGCAGTATTTTTTATATCTGAAACAAGAGCCACCAATGGTACTAAAATATAGGCAAGTCAAGTAACGTGCATTTATTTGCTCCCAAAGCAAATGAGACTTTTAGCAGGTAGACACCTGAATGTTTGGTCTTTCCACAACCACAGCTCAGGCTATATCATCTAAATCCATTTAACTTTGCGATATTAATTCATAAAATATCTGATTCAAAGTACTACATAGAATGTAATATCCTTATTCGAATGTAAGTTCCTTGAGGGTAGGCATTTTTTGCTTTTCATTCCCAATGCTTGTCACACGGTAAGAATTTAACAATCACTTTTTTTGATTGATTGACAAACTTCCCACAGTTTGATTAGGCTTAGATAAAAAGAACACTTTAACTGGGAGTCAAGGGGTGATTTGCAATCTAGTCTCCTTGCTGCTATTGGCTAACATCTGTAGGTGTCATTCTCCACTATAAAATGAAGGATTATGATGGAATTAATTGCCTGAGTAGAAAAGGAGTGAAATCAATAGGCTTTTTTGGGCTCCTCTTCACTCTCTGTCTGCTCTGACTTCTTGGATGAAATTGAGCTTTGAAATGGTTGTGATCTCATTGCACCCAACCCTGCTTCCCTGCCTCATCCACACATACACTTGGTTATTTATGTTTCAAAGATTACAGACTGTCCCATGGCTCACTCACTAGGTTCTTTTTCTTGAATCTTATGGACCTGCAGATGACAAGTCATTTTAAGCAAGGACATAACTAATGTGTTCTGAGCTCCATTGGAGTTGCCAGAATGGAAGGAAGTCATTTCTAGAGCCCATTAAAAAAATGTTTGCCAAATAAGAGGACCTAAACTACCAATCCATTGGTCTGAGAAATTATCAGGTAAAAACTGTCACAGACATAGCACATAACATAAAAACTGTCTTTTTAATATTAAAATTGAAAATATATCATTCAAAAAATTTTAACTGAGCATAAAGAACATTTCAATAATTAAACTTTCAAATCATAATATTTTATACATTTGTCACATTTACATTTCTGAGTTATTAAAGTTTTAAAACTCAGGCTTTTGGGAGATCCTAAATAAACTAGAGACAGAGACTGAGATAGGAGAGAAAGAAAGATAGCAGCATTGTAAAAATCAGTCATTTTGAAAGATATTAGAACCCAATCAATAAAATGACCAACCATAATTTCAGAGGTCTATTAATGCATGCCACCTTTTTTCTATTTAATTTTAATATTTTTTTTACTAATTACATGCAATAAATTTCTGTTTTCTGAATTTATATGATCCAAATTATCTCCCTCATTTTCCTCCCTGCTCCTGGAGCTAGCAAGCAATTCAATCTGGATTATACACATATTATCATGCAAAATATTTCTATATTGTCCATTTTTGTAAGTGAATAATTTTATGAAGCCCAAATCCAAAAGATATATTCAAATAAAGAAATGAAAAAGTGTACATTTTCATCTGTATTCCTTATTTGATAGCTCTTTCTTTGGAGGTGGGTAGCATTCTTTGTCATAAGCTGCTCAGAATTTTTGTGGATCATTGTATTGCTGAGAGTAGCTGTTTTTTACAGTTGATGATTCCACAATATTGCTATTACTGTGTACACTGTTCTGGTTCTGCTCATTTCACTCTGCATCAGTTCATGTAGGTCTTTCCAGTTTTTTTCTGAAATCATCCAGTTCATCACTCCTTATATCACAAGAGTCATATACCATAATTTGTTCAGCCATCCCCAATTGATGGACATCCCTTCAATTTCCAATTCTTTGCCAACACAAAAAGAGCTCTATAAATATTTTCATTCAAGTAGGTCCTTGCCATTTTTTATTAGTCTCTTTGGGATACAAACCTAGTAGTGGTATTACTGGATCAAAGGGTGTGAATTATTTTATATCCATTTGGGCATAGTTCCAAATTGCCCTGCATAATGGTTGGATCAGTTCACAATACCACCAGCAATGTATTAGTGTCCAAATTTTGCCATATCCCCTCCAACATTTATCATTTTGTTTTAGTGACATATTGGCCAATCTAATAGGTGTGAGGTGGCACCTCAAAGTTGTTTTAATTTGCATTTCTTTAATCAAGAGGAATTTAGAACATTTTTTCATATGATTATTGATAGCTTTGATTTCTTCATCTAAAAATTGCATATTCATATCCTCTGACCATTTGTCAATTGGGTGCTACCTACTTCTTGTTAGAGAGGTGATGATATTGTCAACTCTCACAATTTCAATTATCTTTGTTGAAAATTCTTTGGGGGCTACTTAGGTGGCTCATTAGACAGTCATTGCCTAGCCACTACTTCTCTTCTACTTTAGAACCAATATAGAGTATTGATTCTAAGATGGAAGGTAAAGGTTGTTTTTGTTTGTTTGTTTGTTTTTAAGTTCTACCTTAGAATCAATACTGTTTGTTGCTTCCAAAACAGAAGAGTGATAAGGGCTAGGAGATGGGGGTTAAGTGACTTGTCCAGTGTCTCACAGCTAGGCAGTGTCTGAGACCAGATTTGAACCTGGAACCTCCTGTCTCTAGCCCTGACTCTCAATCCACTGAACCACTCAGCTGCCTTCTTCTTCTTTTTTTTTTTTTTTTTAAGAAAACTCTGAGAGCTACTTTTCTAGACCTAATTTCTCTCTGACTTCCTGCCTTACATCTCCAACTCTATTGGATTGGATATCTCAATCTGGATAGCCCAACTCAACCTTTTCAATTCTATAGTCATAACCTTTTCCTCCATTCCTTCTCTCTTCCTCATTTTCCTATCATTATAGAAAGGACCAGTACCCAATGCTCACAACTGAGGTGTCATCCTTGGCTTCTTCCTCTCTCACCTACCACATCCAATGCCCCAATGATCCTGATTCATTTTTACATTGTAGGGATCTGATTAATAGATTATGCTTATAAAGTTTTTGCTTTTTTGTTTTTTTTATGCTTACTTTTCATCTTAGAATCAATACTATCTATTGGTTCTAAGTTAGAATGGCAAAAGCAAGACAATGGAAGTTAAGCAACTTGTCCAGGCTCATACAGTTAGCAATTGTCTGAGGCCAGATTTAAACCTTCTCTAGACCTGGTTCTTTATCCACTGAGCCACCTAGCTTCTCCCTGATTTTGCTTTGGTTTTATATATAAGGGGTGAGAGAGAGAAAAGATAAACTTTTGAATTGAAAAAATATATATATTTTTTAAAGAAAAAAGGCAGGGCACCTATGTGGCTCAGTATATTCAGAGCCAGGCTTAGAGATGGTTGGTTCTAGGTTCAAATTTGTCCTCAGACACTTCCTAGCTTTGTAACCCTGGGCAAGTCACTTGACCCCCATTGCCTAGTCTTTATTGATCTTCTGTCTTGGAACCAATACATGGTCTTGAATCTAAGATAGAGAGTAAAGATTTTTAAAAAGAAAAATTAAATAAGATAAAATAAAATCTTTTAGCATATAAAGTCCCTTTTTATTTTTGCTATAATAACTTGCTTTGTCATGATTTGGTATTAAATTGACACAATTTTCAAATATATTTTTAAATTTTTCATCACTGAACTACACATTCATCACAGTTGATATTGTGATAGTACTATTATGAAGAGTTCATTTCTCCAAATTCAGTTTTAATTCTGGTGTTCAAGTTGGGTTTAAATCAGAGAAGTCTCCTTGTCACTGAAGAATGTTTTGTTTAATGTTTTAAAAAATAAAATTCTTAGACTTTTATGATAGGTGGCATAATAGAAGGCCATTTTATAAAATACAATATGCATTGTATAATTTGTATAATTCTAGAATATTTTTGCTTTTATGTATATCAATATATTTATCAGACTCCAATATTTTTTCAATGGAGACATGACTTGACATCTAGACCTAGTAAAGTACAAAATCTACCAAATACTTTTTGAGTGGCTATTTTACAAGATGATTGATTAAGATGCCCTGATCTTATATTTTTGACTTCAACTTCAGATAATAATGTGAATATAAATATGAATGATAAAGTGAGTCCTATCAATAAAGAATTACTTTTCCAGTCTTCAGGATGCCAGTCTTTGTAATGTTGTGCTATGCCATTTTTTTTGTTTGTTTGTTTTAATAATAATGATTTTTTCCACTGTTCTTTCAGCTTCAAGAAGTCTATCTCATAATGTGGAAGTATCAATAACAACCCTACTAGTTACAAGTCCTTCTGAAGGGTTTTGGTTATTTGTGGAGGATTAAACAGGTAGTTTTGCAGTGAGTTTGTCAATAAGTAGCCTTACTATTTTTAATAGCACTTTTCTTTACTCTTCTGAGCTTATTTCATTGAGGACTTGAATGATACTTGAAACATTTGACTTTTTTATATCAACAACCATTGTGGTATGTCTACCAATCAATGTAGTACACTTTTGAAGTCACAGTTCTTATATGTTTTCTTAAAGTAATATCTATTCTTTAAAATCACAGAAGTAAAAATTCAATGAAATTTATTAATGAAACATATGGATGACATTAAATCCAGCAACCAATGAACAGGGAACTCATTAAAGGTTGATATGGTTTCCTATGGTCTAGGTCATAGGTTCTGAATTAGCTTAATATCATTAAAATATGGATATGCATGACCATGGATATCACAAAATGAAATAACATCAAAATTATTATTTGTTCTAATCAAGTTATATGCCATTGTATTGTGCCTATGTCTTGTTTTAACTTTTAATTTAGGTTTTTAGTGCTTTCGGTCTAAGAATGTTGCTCAATTTAAATGATTATGGGAGAATTGCTTTGGAAGACAAGCCAATCTGTCTTATTTACTGAAGAATGTATTTAGTGGAATGAACAATGGACAGAGGCAGTAGACATGGATGTCTATCTGAATTTCACCACCATCACTTACTAGGCTGTTTTACCATGGGGAGGGGGGGGAACCCAGTTCTTTTAAACTTTATTCTCCTCATCAATAAAATAGAGATGGTAATATTTATTGCTCCTAATTTCCAGGGCTGTTGTCAACTTCAGATGAGATTAGTTTCATGTTCCCAATGCTCCTGCCTAAATATATTGGAGCCTCCACCTTTAGCCCTACCTTTAATTCCAGCTCAACTTTGAACTTCCTATGGGTGGATGAGTCCAATAATTAGCTGACATTCATTATATTGCTACCCAGCCATTTTTATGTCAGTGACACAAATATTCCCCTTTCAATAGGATCTTCCTTCTTCCCCCTTTTCCCCTTACATATAGTTTCTCTAGGCACAATAATCAAATCACATCCAGACTCCTGGTAGAAATAAGTCAAGCAATTAACTTTTGACTTTACTTCCTCATCATCCCTGTAGTTTCTTTGACCAAAATAACCAACTAAAGCTTTATTCCCATAAAAGTGATCTCTCTCCTTAAGAGAACTCAGTTATTTTTTAATCTTATCCCTAACTCTTATACCTGACACAGAATAAACATTTAATAAATGCTTTTTCATTCATTCATTCACCACTGTCAACCTCAAGTATAACATCATTGACACATGAGAAGCCAGCCAACCTAGTGCAGTGGAAAGATGAGACTGGAAGTCCAAGGACCCAAGCAGATATACCAAATCTGCCATTTACTTCTTGTTTTCCCCTGAATAGTCACTTCGATGCTTTAGATTTCAGTTTCTTCATCCTATAAAAGGAGTGTACTGATGTAGATGCATTCTAATGTTCTTTCAATCTCTATATCTATAAGGTACAATACATTTTAGCCACCCAGTTCAGATGGTGTCCTTAAGAGGAGCTACCCTCAGACTATCTGTGTCAGCTACTCTATTGCAGTCTCAAAAGTGTCAGTAAATACTGCTTCATTATAAGTAGGTAAATCTTTCATCAGAGGAATGCAGCATCACTATCATAGAGGCAGATGGAAGTTATTTGCATAATCCCACTCATAATGTGAAGTGATTAGAAATGATACCCAATGTGAAATGTTCAAAAGAAACATGAATCTGCCCTATTAGAAACCTCAGCCATTGCTATGAATGACTTTCTACTCATGTTAGAGCGTTCCTTGATGAGTTTAAATGCTATATTAAGTAATGTTGTGTCAGAGAAGACTATTATGTAACATTCAAATGGAATTTCTGAGGACATACTCCTGAAAAAAAAAAAGTAAAACAGATCATTCCATTTCTGTGGTCAAAACTGAGCTATTAAGCTGTTTGAAACACTTTTTAGTGAATTTTAGGAAAACTCATATGGTAAATTTCTTTTTGTATTTCTTTGGACATTATCCCAGCAATAGGTAAGTGCTTAATAAACCCTTGTTGATTAACTGTATCTTATATTTTAAAATTTCTCTCTAACATTTTTCCTTTCTTCACTTTAAAATGGTTTGCCCACATGGAAATTTCTTCCACTACACAATACATTTCACATGGTCTGAGTTGTTTTTTTTCCTCAAATATTGAATGATTGTCTTTTTTCTTTTGGTTTTGTTCTTGATGCTAGGGGAAAACATGAAAAATTTATTCTCAGTATTGGAATTATTTTCTTTTCGAGGAAGTACCTATAGAAGGCTTCTTTTTAAATCACAAATTTTTAAAGAAGATATAATTTAATGACTTTATATAGAACATCTGAAGACAAAGATGACAGATTCTAACACCTTCCAGAGTACTTAAATTGGATCCCAATCCAATGATTATCTTACAGATCACCAATGTCTCTATTCTATTTCTCTTTTTTTTTTACATTGAAATTGGCTTTGTTGGCTTATTTCTGTTCTCTGTTTCGGAGATGAGGCTCTACTGAAATAATGAAACACATGGATGGAAAATAACCCCAAAGATGGGAAAGCTGAAAATGCAAGATTGATAAAGTAATTTTAATTTGGTTCTACATATGTTAAGGTAGTTATGGTGACTTTTGTGAAGGAGTCCAACTGTGTCAAGACAGATGTGCATAGACTGATTAAACACACACACACACACACACACACACACACACACACACACACACAAACTGTTGTGCTTGTGTCTCTCTTTTATAGCTTAAGAATGCCAGGCTTTGATCATTGCATATCTTATATCATTTCAGTAAGGAAAAGTCTGTGCTCATGTATCAGAAATTACTTAAACCAAAATGTAGAAATTTGTGCAATTACTTTAAAATCTCTGGAATTTCCTTTTATCAAAAGAGTGAAAAAATATTTATGGCTTCTTATCAACAATTCTATTTGTGAATATACATGTCCAGAAGGGAAGGGTACTGGGGACCTGGTGGGTTGAGAAGAGGAAGGAGGTAATTACAATAAAAGTACCAATAAAGCAATGATTTACATTTGGTTTCTGAAGTCTCTCTTCTTTCAGTACAGCTTGTGAATTTGTTCACGGAAATCTACCCTTAGTCTTACTAATGTTCAAAAACATCACAAATAAAATGAAGGTTCCTGCTGTTGCATTGATCCTTGCCACAGTCTGGGGCCAAGGACGCCCCAGACTGCACTATATACTAACTAGAAAAACCGTGGGTCCCTGCTGCTTTTGCTACTTCTGTGCCCTGAGAACAGTCTGGGGCCTGAGATACCGCATACTGTACCACCTGGTATCTAGGGAAACTATGGGAGGAATCAATATGGCTGCAGTCACAGTGACAAAGGAAGCTTCATCTGAAGTAAATCCTAAGGTGTAATAAAGGGACAGGATAGCCAGGAGTTCCTGGAGAGGGTTTTCTAAGTACATATGAAATATTCAATGTAGCCCCTGTGGCAAGTAGCAGAGCTCGACACCACCTAAGACTCCATCAACTTCAGAAAGAAAAATGGATTGTGCATTACTGAATGAAAGAAGTAGTTCTACTTATGCAAGCATTTATAAAGGGTCAGCACAATTCTCCCTTTGTCTGCCCCACAAAAAGACCTGTGAAGTCTAAAGGTAGTTCAAAATGTTTCCAAGTGCTTTTAATTATTTGTAGAAATGGAGCTGTGCCTACCCTAGGAAGATGCTATGAATTATTTCACATTTTAAATAACAGATTTTCTATGTAGTCACTTCTTATATTAAAATAAGTTCTAAAAAATCGTGTCTTTTGTAACTTTACTTCACCATAGTTTGCCAGTTCTTTTTCTACTCCCTAAAAGTTGTCTAAAACACAGCATACTTTAAAGAAATAGAAAAAAAAAGTTTAAAATTAGTATAACTGATCAGTCCATCAAAAGAGGTTGAAAATACGAACGATGTTTAATACTTGTGGACCTACTCCCTTTGCAAAGTGATGAAGTGGCCACTTCTCGCATCTGTTTTTTTGAGTAATGTTTGCTCTCTGAAACTTTGCAATATTCACATCACTTTTTATGATCTTTTCACTTGCATTGTTATAGCCACATCTAACTATATGACTATAACAATATTGTTAAAAATATTCTATTTATATATAGGTATATATACATATATATGCAATGAATATTCATATATGCAAATATACACATTTTAAGAATATCTGGGTATATAGATGTATACCTGTATGTACAAGTACATACCAATTTAGATATATGCATATATATTGTTCAGTCATTCAGTCATGTGACTCTTTGTTACCTCATGGACCATAGCATGCCTGAAAAGTAGAAGATAGAAGTTTCTACTTTCTTTCAACATCTGACAAAGTTCATGTTTGTTGTTTCCATAGCACTGTCTATTCATCTCATTCTCTGTTGTACCTTTCTCCTTTTGCCTTCAATCTTGCCCAATATTAGGGTCTTTTCCAATAAATGTCTCCCTTTTATTATGTGGCCAAAGTGTTTAAGCTTCAGCTTCTACATACAGATACACAACTTAAAAATCATCAAACATGATTTATGCATGCATATATATACATGAATACTTACATATTTATATTCCTATATGAATATAGCTACATAAAGAAATATATGCTTGTATATATATATATATATATATATATACATATACACATATACATTCTTTATAATGTAAATATATGTATACATGTTTTTAACTACTTTGTTTCTTATCCCAGGTATATTGGTTTTGTTTGTGAAATAACTTTTCAGTTCTGAGTAATCAAAATTTTCTCTCTCACATTCTCTTCATCTCTCTCTCTCTCTCTCTCTTCACATCCTTTCCTTTTCATTTTTTCTGTCATCTCTTCCTCCAAGTTTTAGAATGTTTCATTTGTACTAATATAATTAGAATAAAGTTATTTTTTTCATTTGTCTCTATTTTTTCTTCAAATTAGGATATCCCCCCCTACAAACAAAATTCAGTACTATTGTCACTTCAATTATTTTAGCTCAATTTATATTAAGGCAACCCTATTCCTATCACCTTCTTTCACCTCACCTGCATGTTCAACCCTCTTAATTTTAATCCCTTTCTCTATCTTTGAAATTTTGCTAAACTCATTAATTTCTGTTCTTTCTTCTCTTTATCTATTGCTCTTCTTTTTTCTCTCTCAGTAAAGTAAAATTTTCCTTATTCTCTTCCCCTTCAATTTGTTTGGTTATTATTTTTATGATATTTTCTAAAAATGATTGTTTTCAAACTTTTAAAATTTTTCTCCCTTTTCTCTTTTCTAGACTGTTATTCTTTGATACATGGTTTTGTAATTATTAACTTATTTTTCCTTCTCCATGGTGATTTCCCCCACTCCAATTCATCTTGAAATCCCCTTCCATTGTCCGTAAACTCCCAGTCTTCTACTTGTCACTTGACCTCACTGCCTTTAGTTATCCTTCTCTTGAGGCAGGATAAGTGACAATTTTAGGAAGCTTATATCATAATTTCCCTTTAGAGAAAATCTATTTTCTCCCAGGGGAAGATTCATCAATAGTACCCCCTTCCATCACTGAAACAAGATTTCTTTTTCAAATTTTCCTTTCCCCTTTTCTCCTGTTTTATGTATTTCCCTCTACTCCTTTCCTTCCCCTCACTCTTTATATTTGAATCCCACAAAAGTAGTCCCCTAGAGCAACATATAGTTCATGATGTTCTCCACTCTTGCCTAGATTTCACTTCTGCTTTAACTCTTGTTTCTTTATATTCTTTTAGGAAAACATCCCCAGCGATTTTTTTTTTTGGTAGGTGCTCTTGTTTGTCCTATTTGTTGACTTTTCTTGTTTCTTTGTTTTCTTAGGTAATGGAAAGTTTTAAAAAGTTCAAGTTAGATTTTCTTTCTAGGTATAACTTGGGTGAGATCTTGGATCAATATCTTAAACAGAGTAGCTATCTTTCACACTCAAAATATTGCTGTTACTGTTTATAGTGTTCTCCTGCTTTTGCTCACTTCACCTTGTTTAAGTTCCTATAAGTGTTCCCAGGCTTTCTTTTTTTCTCTTCTTCTTGTTTTAAAAAATATTATCATGCCAAACATACTTCAATATTGGTCATGTATGTAAGAGCACAGATACATAATAACTCCCCAAAATAAAATTATAAGTACACTATTGTAAAATATAGAATGCTTTGATTCACATCCATTCAACTCTAACAGTTCCTTGCTGGAGGTGAATAAAATTCCCTATCATAAATCTTTCAAAATTATCCTAGATTATTATATTGCTAAGAGTAGCCAAGGTTTTATAGGGTGATCATCATATAATATTCCTATTATGGTGTGCAATGTTCTCCCAGTTCTGCTTATTTCTCCTTGCATCAGTTCTTGCAGATCTTTCCACTTTTTTTTAATTGCTTATCATTTCTTATAGGACAATGGTATTCCATCACCAACATGTTCTATAATCTGTTTAACCATTCCCCAAATGATGGACATCCCTTCTATTTCCACTTCTTTGCTCCTACAAAAAGAGCTGCTATAAATATTTTGGCACTAGTAGGTTCCTTCCCTTTTTAATTATCTCTTTGGGATATAGATCCAGTAGTGGTACTATAGAATCAAAGGGTATTGCACAGTTTAATAGTCCTATTTGCATAATTCCAAAATTGCTCTCCAGAATGGTTGTATCAGTTCACAACTCCACCAACAATGCATTAGTGTCTCAATTTTGCTGTATCCCCTCCAACATTTATCACTTTCTTTTACTGCCATACTGGCTAATAATATAGGTGTGAGGCAGTACCTCAGCATTGTTTTAATTTGCATTTTTCTAATCAAGAGGGATTTAGAATATGTTTTCACTTGTTTATTGATGATTTTGATTTCTTCAGCTAAAACTTGCGTGTTCATATCATTTCACCATTTGTCAAATGGGGAATGGCTTGTATTCTTATAAATTTGAGTTGGTTCTCTAAGAATTTGAGAAATTAGATCTTTGTCAGAGAAATTTGTTATACAATTTTCCAAGCTGTTTGTTGTTTTCCTTAAAATCTTATATAAATTAGTTTTTTTGTTGTTGTTTTATACAAAGACTTTTTAATTTAATATATTCAAAATTATTCATTTTATATCTTATAATACTCTATCACTTGTTTGGTTGTAAATTCTCCTCTTTTCCAAAGATCTTCCAGGTAACCTATTTTGTGCTCTCCTAATTTAGTCATATCATTCTTTATATCAAAATCATAAACCATTTTGACTTTATCTTGGTATAGATTGTGAGATATTTATCTATAACTATATTCTGCCATACTGTTTTCTAATTTTCCAAGCAATTTTTTTTTAAATAGTGAGTTCTTTTTCTGGTTTTTGTTTTTTTTGAAGTTGCTTGCAAAATTCATTGATCCTCAATTTCCCTATTTTATTAATATAAGCATTTGGAGACATAAATTTTCTCCTGAGTACTGCTTTGGCTATATTCAACAAATTTTGACATGTTGTCTCCTCATTGCCATTCTCACTAATCAATGAAATTATAGATTGATTCTATAATTTGTTCTTTGACATAGTCATTTTTTAATATTAGATTGTTAGTTTCCAATTTATTTTTTTTGGAATCTTTTCTTGGAGTCTCTGCTTGTTATTTCTTATAGTACAATAGTACTCTTTTTCAAACTTTAGCTAAAGCATAATAAATTTTACTCCATCTTTTTACTTTACTGTGTATGTGCCTCTTGGTCTTTAATTTCTTGTAGACAGCATATTGTGATAGTCTAGCTTTCAATATACTCTGCTCTCCTTTTACATTTTATGGGTGAGTTATTCCCATTCACATTCAAAGTTAAGATGACTAACTGTGTATTTCCCTCCATTTTATTTTCTCCTGTTTTTCTTTCTCTTTTCCTCCTTTCAGTCTTTTGATGTCCTTAATTTTTTTTTTTGTTTACCTTAACCATAGTTTCCCTTCATTTTTTTTCTATGACTCTCTTTTTTGTTCCCACTCCACTTTATCTATTAGATAAAATAGATTTCTATATCTAACTGAGTTTGGATGTTATTCTCACTTGGCACCAATTCTGATGGGAGCAAGGTTCAAGTATTGCCTGTAATTCCCTATTTTTTCCTTCTACATTATTGATCCTTTAATGCCTCTTCACTGATATGTCAAAGAGATAACTCACTCCCAACCTTTTCTCTTTTTCTCTTTTCCCAGTGTATTACTTTTTCTTATCCCTTGGTTAAAAATTAATAATAATAATAATATAATATGATATTCAATTTACTCCCTGCTCGGACTATATATATTCCTATTCATTGCCCTAATAGTGATAGTTTTGAAGTATCTTCAATGCCATAAGCATCTTAAGTATTTTATGTATCTTAGGTACTTCAAGTACCATAGATGTCATAAGCATCTTAGTTATCACTTTACTGGTAATGTAATCAATTTAACCTCATTGTTTCCCCTGATTATTTTAAAGTATCTTAAGTATCTTATAATATCCTTTGTACTATAATTATATTAAATATTCTAATTATCATTTCCCCACTTAAGGAATATAATCAGTTTAACCCATTATTTCTCTTGATTGCTTTAAGCATATTAAGTACTTTACAGATCTCTTGTATTATAGAAATCATAAGTATCCTCCACGTTCCCTTGCAGAGATGTAATTATTTCAACCCCACCAATTATCTTGAGTTTTTTTCTGTTTACCTTTATATTTTCTCTTGAGTCTCATACTTGAACATCAAATTTTATATTTAGGTCTGGTCTTTTTAGCAAGCACTCTTGGAAACATTCTATGTTATTAAATTAATCTTTTTTTCTCTGAAAGAATATACTTAGTTTTGCTGATAATTCTTATGTAATACTGACTATGGCTTTGTGATATTTGAATTTTTTCTTTCTGGCTGATTGAAGTATTTTCTCCTTTGCCTGGAAACTCTTAAATTTGGCTATACTATTCCTTGGAGTGGTCACTTGGGTATTTCTTTCAGGACGGAAGTGGATTCTTTCAATTTTTATTTTCTCCTCTTGTTCAAGGATATTTGGACAGGTTTTCTTGATAATTTCTTTCAGTATTATTTTGTGGTTTCATTTTCAATCATATTTTTTTGTGAAATTCAGTGATTCTTCCATTATCTATACTGTATTTGTTTTCCAGGTCAATTGTTTATCCAGTGAAAGCTTTCAAATTCTCTTCCATTTTTTCACTCTTTTGGAATAATTCTCATATATCTCATGTATCAATGATCTCATGAAGTCATTAATTTCTATTTGAACAATTCTTACTTTTAGGAAGCCATTTTCGTCTTTAAGATTTTGTATTTCCTTTTGTAGGAAGTTATTTTTTTTTTCTTTTTGAGGTATTACATTTCCTTTTTTTTAGAGAGCTGTATTTTTCAGTAATTTTTTATTCTAAGATACTGATTTTTCTCTGATAATTTTCTTTTCTAATTTTTCTCCTAAGTTTCTTATTTGTTTATCTGTCCTTTTTTTTTGGGGGGGGGGCTCTTTCATGGGTTCATTTTTGGTCTGCCATTCTTTCATTTTTTCCTTTTACGATTCACAAGTCTTCATTTTTGTATTGTTGTCCTCTTCTGAGCTTGTATTTTGGCCATCTCTCTTTTTCCTTTGATTTTGTCTATATACTAAATATTAGTTCTATTGCTAGGGTAGAGGGAGTACTATCCCACAATTGTACTATGCCTGAGGTTAACTCAGCTGTCTCTTTCTCAGATGGTGTTCTCTGCTGAGGCAGATTGATTGGCCTACTGTGTGGATGTTTATAGCTATTCTGTTCAAATTGTCAGAATTGGATTCTGCCCAATCCCACCACATTTGGACCTTGTTGGGCTGAGTTCCTCCTACTTCTGACTAAATTGGGTTGTGCTTGGCCTCTTTATGGTCTGTATTATGTAAGGTTACTTTCCTTCCACTGATACTTTTTCTATATCTCATTGGTTTCCTCTCTTACCCTCTTCAGGCTAGACTGAATTTGCTGTTCTCTTTCTCCTGCTACTTGTACCGTATAACCACTAAGTTCTATTGAGGTTTATTTAGTACTCTTTCCTCAAACCTGAGTGAGATGAGTCCTTCTGGTTGTATCTTGATGTTCTAGGCTAGAACAGTGCTTCAGTCCTTCCTCTGTTGGTTCTGATGCTCCAATATTTGTTTTGAGACATTTTTATTTTTCTGGGTTTGTTTGGAGGGTGGTTTGATAGTCATGATTTTTTTTTACTTCACCATCTTTGCCTGATCTGTGGTTATTTCTAGTTTATTTCTTCCTGCTCAATATTTTTAATCCAATTTCTTCCTCCTGAGATCTGTGACAATTTCTGGCTTTTTTCCCCTTTCATATTCTCCCATTGCTCACTGTCTAACTCCTTCTTTGATGGGGATTTACTTAGTGACTAGATTTCAAAGTTGTTTTAGTCCCTTTCCATGCTGGATAATTCATGTTCCATAGGCATTGCTTTCTGCCCCAAGTAATTTCTGGTGGGCCAGAAATGACCCAGTTGGATACTTTGATCATCTCTAGTCATATTTTATAAATCACTTAGCACTGTGTCTTGCATATAGAAAGTATTTTCTAAATGCTTGTTCCTTCCCCTTCCCTCAGGCCTATATAAGTGCATATAGATGCCCAGGAGAGTATACATACACATACTATCTGCCTAAGTTCTCTTTGTTTTCTTTTTTCTGGATGTTCTCTATTTTAGTACAAAGGACTGGTATACTGTTGCCCTCTCTTGAGCAAATTTCTCTGTTTGTTTGTTTGTTTGTTTGTTTTCCCACCAAGAGGAGAGGTTAAAGGTGAATTCTTTTATAAGTTCATGGATAGTTTACACAGTCATGACTCTGGGGCATGGTGACTGGTAGGGGTAAAAGTGATTACTAAAAGAAATAAGGGTCAGAGATTAGGGGTTTTGGTATCCTAAATTGTAAAAGTTTTAAAAAATGCTTTATCATTATAAACATTCCCAAATACTCTTACAGCTGTATTCTTTTCTAATCATTAATTATTAACATTTGTTTTACTAGTAATTTTATATTATGCCTGTGTATATGCCCCTATCTAAGAAATTTAAATAAATTAAAATAAACTACATGCCTTTAATTGGAGAGGCAGTGTTCTAGTTTTTGTATATAGCCAAAGTCATTTTTCTAATACCATTCTCCATGACTCTTGACTGTTCTGTACTCTGTGTATAATTTTCAGTGATGTTAAAACCACATGCTAATATTTTTGCATTATAGGAATGCTTGAAGATTCCCAATAAAATGTATGACATCTTACCCAGTTGTTACCTAATAAAATTCTAGAAATGCTAGTAGAAGTAGAAGTAGTAACAGGAGGGGAGTAATAGTAGTAGTAGTTGTACTAGAATCAGTAGTACTAATAGCAGCCAGCAGCAGCAGCAGCAGCAGCAGCAGCAGCTAGCATTCATATAGTGTTTCAAGGTTTGCAAATTACATTATAATTATTTTATCTTACTTGCTCCCCAAAACATCCTTATGAGTTAGGTACTATTGTTATCTCCGTTTTTAGAGGTGAAGAAACTGGGACAAACAGGTGAAGAGACTTGCCTGCAATTAATTAACTAATAAATATCTGAGGCTAGTTTGAAAGTCAGGTCAACTTTCTAACTATAGAACAAATCAGACAAATGACAGAAATTAAGCTACAAAAAAGAGACACAGAGAAAAAAATATTGATGACATATAGTTGACTTAAAAAAATCCCGAGGAATTATTTTTAAAAAACCCAAGACAATGGTTTTAATAAAAAAAAAATAGAAGGTTATAAAATTGGTATACAAATCAATAGCATTTTAAAGTATAGCAATGGCAAAATCCAGAGAGCTGTCACATTCAGAAAAATTATGAAATCCAGGAAATAGCTCATCATTGATCTACCAAAGTATTTTAAATACAGATATATAGTATAGATTTTATATAGATATTATAAAAATGATCAGCTAAGAAGAGTTTGAATAATGGAAGAAATATTCAGTGCTCATGACTGAGCAATGTCAATATAATCTAAATGATAAACCAAGTATAATGGTGCACAGGGACAAGGAAGGAGAACAAGTCTTATAGATTGCTGGAGTTCTGAGGATGAACTGTTCTGTTCACATATTGTCAGCCAACAAAATGGTGGTCTTCTGGGTACAAGGGGCTAACAGGATGCCTAAAGAAGGGTGAACTAGCTAAGCAAAGTAGGTCAAAATTCTTCTCATAGGAACATTAAATGGCTGGAGCACTTCTAATCTAGGAAAGTTAGTGATATTAAGACTAAAAAATGACAACAAAGACAAAATTTAAGATTTTGAGATTTAAGGCTGTATAATTTCAACTCTGAAGGTTTTAGTTTACTAAATTAGAGAAAATGTCATTTGGAGGTAAAAAAAATGTTATGGGAAAATGTAAAAACAGTAAGAATGAAGCAGGAATAATACTTCAAAACTCAAATTATATTATAAAGCTAAAATCATAAAATCTATTGGGCAATGCTTAGAAAATAGAAAAGCAAATCAATAGAACAGAGTAGACAGAAGAATAAGAAATAATTGAACTCTATAGTTTTGTTGGTCAAGCCACAAAAATAAATTTGAATAGAAAAAATAACTCATTTGATACAAATTACTAAGAAAATTAGGGAGCAATTTTGTAGAAATCAAACTTAGACACAGTTTATACCTCATTGTGCAATTAACTTCAAATGTATGTATACAGTGAATATTTATATGTCAAAAGAATAGAAGATAATTAGATCAGGTATCTTTCACTGACAAGGGAGGGGGCTACATTGTTATGAAAATGATACATAACTTAATAATATAATAGACAATTTTGATTGCATGAAACTGAAAAATTTTTGAATGAAACAGATAAAGAGAACTAGCATGACGGAGGCAATGGACTAGAGAAAAATTACTATACCAAATGTTTATCTGATATACAAGCAAGCTACATAGATAACTAATCAAAAGCTAGAAGACTAAGTCATTCTACAGTAAATACATCCTCAAAGCTTATGAACAATAAAGTGTCCAAAGAATTTCAAATGAATAATCATATGGAATGAATTTGCCAAATAACTAATAATAAAAGAAATGTAAAATCAAAATAGTTCACACTCACCAAAACAGCAAAAGTGAATTTTGAAGAGGTTATAGAAAAACCCAGGACTATACACTAATAATGTAATGCATTCAAAAATTATAGTATAATTTAAAGAATTATATAGCTATAATGTACTACTGGTGGAGTTTGATATTATCCAATCAATTTGGAATTATGCTTGGTAAATTATAATATCCAGTTGTAGTATAAAAATTCAATGATTTATTACTATGCTCTAAAAAGAAGATGAATATAATGAATAGAGAGAACCACAGGAAGACATATTAACTTTACAAAGGGAAATAAGCAGAATGAGGATAATAATTTGCACAATTTGCACAATTTCCACAATAACCATAACCATATGAATGGAAAGAAAAACAAAAAAATTGAGACTAAATGCTGCAAAATTATAATGGTCAATCTGATCCCTAGAGAAACAAAATTTAATTTCTCTTACTCTTTGCAAAGGTGAGGTAAAAAGATATAGAATGTAAATATGATGCTGGATTTGTTCAATATAAGTTTTGCTGAACAATTTTTCCCTCTATTTACTCTGTTTAAAGTCTAGTTTTCTGACAGAAGTTAGTGGAAATACACTGAAAAAATATTACAATACTAAAATTAATATAAATATGGCTAAAGGTTTTAATATATATTAAAATAGATTTTTATCTTTTATTTAAATATTACATATACACACATGTGTCAAGTGGTACCTTCTCTAGGGAGGGAGAAAGCTCAGAACTTAAAATGTAACAAAAATAATTAAAATTAAGTAATAACAGATATTAACAAAATTTATGTTAAAAGAAAAAAATGAATAAAAAGATTTAAATTAATTTCACATGGACTAATCTGTCAAATTATTTTCTATTCTCTTTCATTCCCCCCAAATGCTCTAGGTAATCTTTATATTCACTGGAATTTTACAATGAAGTTATAAATAACCCATCCTTCCCTGGGGGAGGTAATGATTTTATTTAAAGAAAACAAAAAATACTATTCAAACTTACATTATCCATGTAAATAGAGCCATGACATAGTTGAAAATAATTTGGAAACTTTCCACTAAAAAGCTGGTCTTTATTTTATTATTTCCTTATTAACATGAGAGAATTTCTTTCCTAAAAATAGGCTTACTGAAGAGTAAATATCCTTGTGTCCTCCAGACTTCTACATTTTCCTAATGATCTAAACAGAAGATATAGAGTGTGTCAGAAACTAATCACTTGATAATATCTGCCCCTTTATTTTGTGATGTGCCATTTTAAAAACTGAAGCAGTAGAGTGCTAGAACTATGGATTGTCTGGTTCAAGCCTTTCAATATAAGGATGAAGAAAATGAGGCTGAGAAAAGGTGACTATTAAAAGTCACAGTATTAACTCGCTACTAAGTTGCACAAGTAATTAGTGGTAGAATTGAGAAAACATCACCTTAATGTCATGCCAGAGTTGTTTCCCCTGCAACACACTGGCTGTCATACTACCACTAATGCTTAAAATACCACAAAATGACCAGTTGAAAATTCAGACAAATGAGTATTACACACACACACACACACACACACACACAGGGGTCTCAGTCCCCTGTGTCTCAGTTTGTCTCAGTTTGACATCCACATGAGGGATCCATTTAGTTGTTTAATTAGTCATCTTTTTACTCATTGGAAAAAGAGGCAGATAATGTCATTACCTATCTCACAATTTTTTTGCAAAAAAGTACTATACAAATATGAGTTACTGTTATAAACTCAACTGAGTATTTTCACTTGTTGAATCAATTCATGTTTTTCTTCAGTCGCTTTTCAGTCATGTTTGACTCTTTATGAACCCATTTGGTGCTTCCTGAACAGAGATACTGTTACTCATTTCTTTCTCAAGCTTATTTAAAAGATGAAGAAACTGAGCCAAATAGAATTAAATGATTTGTCCAAGGTCACATAGCTAGTCAGCATCTAAGACCAGATTTGAATTCAGGAATGACTCTTTCTGATTCCCAGCCCATCACTCTATCTATTGTGCCACCTAATTGTCCCAAATTTGTATACATAATTAAATTTTTGTTTAAGCATTTTTTTCAAAATGTGAAGTTATGACCTGCCCATGTCTATATAGTACAATATTTTACTTCTATCAGTGTTAAATAAAATGACACTGTTTATTAATGAAAGAGCTAATTGCATTTTTATAATTATTGATAGAAGACATGATGAATTTAGTGCATTTATTACTTTTTATAATCATATTTAAACAAATAATGCTGAACAGTGCACTCAGATAGAAATGGGGGTCATTAAACTATGATAAGGATCCCTACAGATTGTATATTGACTTCAAAAACAACATTTTAATATTATTTACATTATACAATATTATTTACTTTTATTTATTTCACTGTATATCTCCTAATTGGATTTTAATTTGAGTCTGGAATAGTAGAAAATGTTACGGGTAGACTGAATTAGGTAGCTCATGTTTGACATCTTTCATATGTTAAAAAGATTAATGAACTAAGAGACTGAAGGCCTGGGGTCTAGTTTCAGTTATGCCACTGATTTTCCTGTGGGGCAATAATAATAATTCTATGTATATATATTTTTAAAAGGCAGGTGTAGGCTAAGACCAGTCAGCTGAAACAAGACCTTCTTAGTGAGATTTCAGTATGGTCTGAGCATTGTGATAATTATTATTATATTATTAAATTATGATTATATAAATATAATTTTACAAGTATAATTAAAATAAATAAAAATAATAAATAAATAATACAATTGTGAACAAGGTAGAGTAAAATATACACAATCTATAAAGATAAGAAAAACAAAAACAAAAAAGCAAAGCTAGCAAATGAAGGACTTTAAATGCCAAGTAGGGGACTTTATATTTTATCCTAGATGACTTCAAGAGATCTCAACCTACAGACCAGTGATGGCAAACCTTTTAGAGATGGAGTGTTGGGCCCTGACTCTACCCCACCTTCAGACCAGGTGCTGGGTCCCTCCCAACACACATGCTGGATATACCCTGCCCCCCCCATTCCACACAGGGGAGGGAGGAAGCACTCCCATTAGGTTGCTTGATGGAGGGGCAGGTGAAGTGAGGAATATCCTCAGCAAGTGTAAAGAGGGGGAGGGGAGTGGTCTGAGCATTCAGTTCCATCCCCAGCTCTGCAGCTGATGAGCCACCCACCTTACCCACTGTGTGCTCCCATTGAGTTGCTGGGCAGAGAGATGGGTGATGTGAAAAAAAAATCTTCAGACTCAGTGGAGAGAGGGAGGGCAGAAGTTCCACCAGAGTCCCTCTTCCTTTCTAGTAAGGCACTCAGGGTGGGAGAGGGGAGGGAGAGTGATTGAGTGCCCACAGAAAGTGCTCTGTGTGCTATTTCTGGCACCTGTGCCATGTATTCATCATCACTGCTAAGACCATCACACCATCTTGGAAAAAAAAAAGAAAACTTGTAGAAACTCAGAATGAGGGCTAAGTGTAGCAAAAAAGAAAAACTGAAGTTTAAGAGAGTGGTCCCATATCCTGAAAACAGAGTCCACTTTAAAGATGAAAGTAAGTCAAGTAAAAGGCCGGAAAAATTGAACAAACGAGGGAGGGGGTCAACCTAGAGAGTGAAAAAACTGTTACAATAGAGGGAAGGATGAGGGTGGTGACAAAAAAATGCTTAAACCTTATTCTCAACAGAATTGGCTCAAAGAGGGAATAACAACCATATTCATTTAGGTATAGGATTCTATACCTATCCTATCATGCCCTATAGGAAAGTAGGAGTGTAATAAGATAGGGAAGGGGAGAGATTAATATAAAGAGGGCAAGATGGGGTAGGGTGATTAAAAGCAAAACATTTGTGAGGAAGGACTATGTAAAAAAAGAGAGAAATCAGAATCAAAAGGGAACAATAAGATGGACAGCAGTACATGGATAATTATCATAATTATTAATGTGAATAGGATGAACTTATCCATAAAAAGAAGAAGATAGAGTGGATAAAAACCAGAATCCTACTCAATGTTGTTTATAAAAATTTGAGGCAGAGAGACACACAGAGAGTAAAAGTAAGGGACTGGACCATTATCTATTATATTTCAGCTGAAGTAAAAAAGCAAGAGTAACAATCATAAATCTCACACAAAGCCAAAACAAAAATAGATCTAATTAAAAGAGATAAAGAAGGAAATTCCTCTTACAAAACAGGTACTATAGACAATGAAATAATAAAAATACTAAACATATCTGCACTAAATGGTATAGCCTCCACATTTTTAAAGGAGATATTAAATGAGCTTCAGGAGTAAATAGACAGTAAAACAATACTGTTGAGAGATTCAACCTTTCCTTCTCAAGATTCAGTAAACCAAATTTAAAAATAAAAAAAAAAAGAAATAAAAGAAGTGAATGAAACTTAGAAAAATTAGATTTAATAGATCTCTGGAAAAAATAGAATGGTGATAAAAAAGAATATATCTTCTTTTTAGCAGTACATGGCTCCTAAACAAAAACTCCCTATGTACTAGGTAATAAAAATTAAAGAATTAAATGTAAAAAAGCAGAAATACTAAATGCATCATTTAAATAACAAAATGAAATAAAACTATAATCAATAAAGTTTCATGGAAAGAAATTAAAAAGTTAATTGGAAACTAAATAGTCTAATTCTTAAAAAGGGATGTCAAAGAATAAATATAGAAATAATCTATAAATTCATTGAAGAGAATGACAATGAGCAAGCAACACATCAAAATTTATGAGATACAGCTGTAGTACTTAGGAAAAATCATAACTTTGATTGCTTAAGCAATATAATAGAGTAAAAGAAAGTCAATTAATTGAACAAGTAAGTAAAAAAAGAAAAGAACAAACTAAAAATTCCCAGTTAAAGACTAAGTTGGAAATTCTGAAAATCAAAGGAGAAATGAATAAAACTGAGAGTACTCTTGAACTAAGAAATAAAACTAGGGATTATTTTTATTAAAAAAAACAATTAAAATAAAGCATTCATGATTTGATTTAAAAAAAGAAGAAAATCAAATTATCTATATCAAAAATGAAAAAAGGTGAATTCATCACCAATGAGGAGGAAATTAAAGTGATCAATAGGAGCTATTTTGTTCAATTATATGATAGAGCTGACAATATAGATGAGATGGATGAATATTTACAAAAATATAAATTATCCAGATTAACAAGAAAAAATAGAATACTTAAATACTCCCATCTTAGAAAAAGAAACTATGAAACCTTCAAAGTACTCCTGAAGAAAATATTCCCCAGAGCCAGTTGAATTAAAAAATGAATTCTTTCAAACATTTAATGAATAATTAATCTCAATACTATAAAACTATTTGGCAAAGTAGGCAAAAGAGTCTTACCAAAATTTCTTCTTATAACACAAAAATGGTGCTGATACCTAAGCCAGGAAGGTCAAAAACAGAAAATAAAATAATGGATTAATTTCCTTGATGAATATCAATGTGAAAGTCTTAAATAAATTGATAGCAAAAAATACTACATCAATATATTACAAGAATAATTTATTATGACCAGGTGGGATGTATTCAGAGAATTCATGGTGAAATAGAAAATGTAAACTAAGGAAACTGTTTCTTGTTGCTGTAAATGACTATGCTCTGGCTCTCTTTCTTCACGTCTCTCCCACAATGGCTGGTTCATTATTAGGAAAACTATCAGCATAATTAACCATATCAAAAGTATAATTAGTAGAAATCACATGATTATCTCAAAACATTCAGAAAAAAGCCTTTGACAAAATATAATATCCATTTCTATTAAAAAAATACTAGAAAGCATAGGAATAAATGGATCTTTCCATCAGCAAGTATCATATGCAATGAATTGCTACAAGCCTTACCAAAAAGACTAGGAGTGATATAGGGATGCCCATTATCACTACTATTATTTAATATTGTACTCTAAATGCTAGCTTTAGCAATAAGACAAGAAAAAGAAATTGAAGGTAATAAAGTAGGAATTGTGGAAACCAAACTATCACTCTTTGCAGATGATACAATGGTACACTAAGAGAATCCTAGAGAATCAGCTAAGATAATATTTGAAATAATTAATAACTTTAGCAAAGTTGCAAAATATAAAATGAACCAACATAAATCATGAGCATTTTCATATATTAACAACTGCAAGGATAATTTAGGGTCGTGACCTAATATAAGTTTGATTTTTGGTCACCAGGGGATATCCCAAATAAAATACCCAAGTCAGTTTGGAAATCTATGGTGGTTTAATCAATATAGAGGGAAGAACTCAAGGAGAAGAGAGAGGGAAAGGGTATAGGATTTCACCTGCTTGGCTTGTGCCAGGGGGTAGTTCAAAGTACTCTACCACAAGGTTTCTGAAGAAGATTAGAGGCTTCTAAGTGGATAGTGTTTGGAAGGTAAAGGAGGAAAAATCAGCATAAACTCCAAGAGAGCTCAGAGAAGACACCTCATCTGAACTAGGTTACTAGGTTTCCTCCAGTATGGTATGAAGGGAAACTCACCGCTAAACTGGAGAATATCTGCAGCCACGCAAAGATGTTGAAAGGCTCAGCACACTGCCGCCAGCCACCTCTCCTCTGCCAAAGAGGCCAGAGAGAGGAAGTGACGCAAAATATATAGGCAGTTTTACATCACTTTCCTGCATCTCACCTGTACCAATGGTAGCTTAAGCTTGATTTAGGACAGCCCAGGGGTCTGTCAGCTGTTTCTGATTTGTCATTTGTTAGCACATGTCCATCATAGACCATCCTTCTAGATACTTAATCCTTAAGTAGGGGTTAAAACATTCCTGATTTTGTTAGACTAAGTAGTGTGGAGTAATCTAAAGTTCACACAACAAAGAGACAGAAAGAAAAATTTAAAATAACTGTAGACAATATAAAATATTTTGGATTATACTTGTCAAGACAACATAGGTATCATATAAACACAATTATGAAACATTTTTCACATAAAGTCAAAGCTGAAGATTTGGAGAAATAGTAATTGTTCATGGATAGGCTGAGTTAATATAATAAAAATGATAATTATATCTAAATTAATTTATTTACTCAGTGCCATACCAATTAAACTATCAAAAATTATTTTGTATAACTAGAAAAATTTTTAAAAATCATCTGGAAGAACAAAAGGTCAAAAATATCATGGGAACTAATTAAAAAAAATGTGACAGAAGGTGGCCTAGTAGTACCAGGTCTCCAATTGTACTATAAGGCAGTGATTATCAAAACAATCTGATACTGACTAAAAATAGAATGCTAGAGTGATATAACATATTAGATACATAATATACAGGGGTAAATGACCTCATATATAAAATATTTGTAATGTTTAAAGATCCCACCTTTTGGGAAAATAACTCATTATTTAACAAAAACTTCTGGGAAACCTAGAAAACAGAATGGCAGAAATTGGGTATAGACCAATATCTTACACCTTATGTTAAGATATTGTCAAAATTTGGGCATTTGATTAAGACATAAAAAGTGATAACATAAGCAAATTAGTGGAACATAGAATAGTTTACCTTTCAGACCTATAGAGAAGGGAAAATTTTATGAATACAGAAGAAATAGAGAATATTACAAGATGTACAATGGATAATTTTGTTTATATTAATTAAAAATTGTTGTTTAAAAAAGTAAACAAAAAAACTAGGCAAAACATAACAAAATTCTCTTATAAAAGTCTCATTTCTCAAATATATAGAGAACTCAGTCAAAGTTATAAGAATACAAACCATTCAAAAACTGATTATTGGTCAAAGGATATAAACAAGTGGTTTTCAGGTAAAGAAATCAAAGCAATCAATAATCATAACAAAGAATATCCTAAATCACTCTTGATTAGGGAAATACAAATTAAAACACCTCTGAGGTATGTGATAGAGGAAGGATCCAGACTTGATTTAAAAGAGTCTGGAATAACTACAAAGGTTTCCATTCACAGTGAGCCATGGGTAAAATGGCTTGGAGTCCTGAAGAAGAGGAGATTCCAGGAGAGAAACAGTTGGCTCTCTCAGTCTTGAGAAGGCAAAGGAGCTGGTCTGGTTGGAGACTAGATCCTGAGCACTGAACTTGATCCCTATTTGAACTCAACTATCATCCCTTCAAAGATTTCCAAAGAGAGGTGGCAGGAACTTGAAAGAAGCAAGAAGCAGTTTTCAAGATCTATCACACCCCTGTGACATCCTGGATCTGGAAATTGCTCAGCCATTATAAGACCAGGGTTCACCCAACCTGAACCTCTAGGAGGCCAGGCTGTGAAGCCTGAGTCTCTCAAATTGGACGGAGGGAAAGGAAACTTATTTAGGCAGGAAATTCTTTTCACCTCTTTCCTCAAAATCCTCAAAAAACCTCAAAATCTTGTAGCCATTTTCCCTGTTTAACAATGACCCACTTAATTATTAGAGTAAAGACTGTTATCAACCATCTAGACTCCAAGTGAAGAACATTAGATCAGCTGAGGGGAGAGAAACTGATTTCTCTCTCATCCACTAGGGAAGAATAATATTTCAAATCAGTTATAGGAAGAAAGGGAAAAGGAAGGTTTAGTGAGAGACATTTCTGAAGAGGACTGAAGGAGGGAACAAACCCATCTTACCCTCCTTCTACCTCCTGGAGCAAAAAAACATTTACTCCTCACATCCCTTGCCCTTAACTAGAGGGGTTCCATTCTCTCTCTCATTAATACCATTCAAACAACCTCTCCATTGGAGGTATCACTTCACACATATTAGATTGGCCAATGTGACAGTAAAGGAAAATGATTAATGTTGAAGTGAATGTAGCAAAATTAGGACACTAATATATTATTGGTGGACTTGTGATCTGATCCAATCATTCTGGAAGGCAATTTGGAACCATGCCAAAAGGGCTATAAAACTGTGTGTACCCTTTCATCCAGTAATACTGCTATTAGGTTTGTATTCCAAAGAGATAAAAAAATATGTGGGGGGGGGTAACCTTCTTGAATAAAAAATATTTCTCCAGCTCTTTTTGTGGGGGTAAAGAATTAGAAATTGAAGGGATTTCCATGTGTTGGGGAATGGCTGAACAAGTTGTGGGATATGCTGACAACTGAATTCTTTTGTACTGTAAGAAATGATGAACAGGATAATTTTAGAAAAAAATCTGGAAAGACCTACATTAACTGATACAATGTGAAATAAGCAGGACCAGAACACTGTATTCAATAACAGCAATATTTTAGAATGATCAGCTTTGAAAAATTTAGCTACTCTCAGCAATAGTATGATCCAGGACAATTCTAAAGGATTTATGACAAAAAAAAGCTATCTTAGAGCAATGAATGTGATCCCCTTCTATAGAAAAAACTGTTGGAGTCAGATGGACATCAAAGCATATTATTTTTCACTTTAGTTGCTTTGCATTTTAATTTTGGAGTTTGGATTTTATATTCTCTTACAATAATAAACAATATGGAAATATATTTTGCATGAAAATACCTATGTAACCCAAATCACATTGCTTAATTTCTCCAAGATTGAGAAGGGAAGGAAAAGAGAAAGACAATTTGGATCTTGTAACTTCAGAAAACTTATGCAGAAAATTATTTCATTGAATCAAAAAGTTAATTTGATCACATGTAACAATAGCTATTAATTTAAATTTTTTATAATTAATTAAATTGATATTGGGGAAATCATATACTTTTTTTAATTGCCAGATTAGGATACTCTTCCTTTCTTATATATCCCAAAAGCATGAAGCTCCAACTTCATCCATAGCATGAGAGACTGGTTTGGCTGGTTATGGAGGAAGTGATAGTTCCCTCCTCTTCTTTTTCACATTATAGCCTTGAAAAACAAGTCCAGTCCAGGTAGTGCTTGTTTTGTTTTACACTGTTTCTTTCATATTTAGCAATTCTAGTAACAAGAGATGAAAGCCCCCCCCCCCTTCAACTTGAGCTCTCAGGATATAGAGAACTCAAAGGCCTATTTCTAAGCTAGTCTGGTAGGAAATCCTGAGAAGTCAGAGTGCCTGGAACTCCAGTTCAAGGGAGGTTTTGGACTTGGAATTTGGTGGGAGTGTGCTGCATAGGAAGTAAGCTAAAAGGAAAGTCTAGTCCCTTTTCCCCATCCTAGAGACTGAAATGGTCATGGTGGGAGGAGAATTAGGATGAAGAAGTGGGGGAAGGATTATACTTTCTCTTTGTCTACTTGTTCTTTTCCTTTGAAATAAATAGTCCTTTCTAAAATCTAATCTGTTTGGTGGTTCAATAAAAACATTAAACATCTAAAACAGGAGGAACACCATCAATATAGGGGCTGGAGCCAGTGACAAAGAGCCTGGATGCCTCCCAAAGGATACTGGAACACCATGGCTGAGTGGTAAAATGCAATGCCTCTGGACGTTAGGGAGTGGAAGCCAGAGTAATTACTATAGTAGGAGAAATGTTATACAAGTACAAAAAGCAAAATTTGACAATTGATTGGGAAAATAGGGTAAGAGTAAGGAGTCAGGAATGAAAGAAACCAAGGTTTGCTGGTCTGCCTCAGTGGAAGGGCACTAGTGCTCTTCATAGAAATAGGGATATTCCATTTGGCATAAGCATATCTCCTAGGCTGTATACTGAGATAATGATGACTACACATGCTACTTCATGGATGATGTTGGAAGGAAATTTCTTTTTAAAATGAGAAAACACTATGTAAGTGGAAGTAATTTTTAATGTTAGAGACTTCTGGATACCAGAGATAATTTACTCTCATTAGGGAAATTTAGTAAAACACTGAGGCCATATCAACATAAAATGACTAGGCTGGCCAATTTATTGTGTACATACACATACAGATTTGCATACAAAATATACATACATATATGTTGCTTTTTTTTGTTGTTATTTAGTCATGCCCAGCTCTTTATGATCCCATGGATTATACAGATCATGAGATCTTCCTGGCAAAGATGCTGGAGTCCTTTGCCATTTCCTTCTCCACTGGCTTAGGGCAAACAGGTTAAGTGAATTGCCCAGGGGCACAAAGCTAATAAAGGTCAGGACCAAAGTTAGAATTCAAGTCCTCCGGATCTCAGGCTAAGTATTCACTCTATCCACTGAACCACCTCTCTGCTGTAAGAGAGAGAAACCCAGAGATATTTGGAATAAAAGCCTAGATGAGCTGCAAGGATTCTACCAGCAGCAGGTGTTGAGCACAGAAAAGGTTTGGAACTTTGAAAGAAGAGAAAACCGTGAGAGGGACAGTTGGATCTGCTCTCTTGACTTGAGACTTCCTGAGGAGAGGATTCAGTCTCTGACTGGATCCCAATCCTAGAAACCTTTCTCTCCCTGAATTCCTGATCCCAATCCCCTTAAAAGACCAAAGTGGAAAAAGACTTAAAGAAGAGAACAATTCTCAAAGATCTGTTACTATCTCCCTGTTACCTTGAACTTGGGACTCCTGATGTGTTGTGCCAAAAGCCAGGGTTCATTGCTCTGACCCCTCAGGGGTTCAGGCCATCAAACTTAGGTTACCTAACTTTGAGGGGAAGGGTTTAGCTAGTGAGGGATCCCTTCTTCCCTCTTCCCTCCTGACCCCAATTTACCAGCCATTTCAACCTTATCCCTCATCCCTGGTGTTTAGAATAAACTTGGTACCAAACTTTGACTCAAGACTGAGTGAAGGACAGTTATAGCTGAGGGGAGAGAGAAGTGATCTCTATCTCTCTCCCTAGAATAAAGAAACTTGCTATTTAGAAAGAACCTGGCAGTGGGGAATGAGCAGGCAGGCTTAGTGAGGGGTCATAACTAGAGAGGACTGAAAGGGGGAAAGAACAGACTCACCCTTCTTCTACCTCTTGGTCCAAAACCAACATCAACTCTTCCTCCCTTTGTTCTTGCCTTGAGGGAGGGAAGACTCCATTCTCTCCCTCTCCTCTCTCCCCACACAAAAAAAACCCTTTATTACACTGCCTTATATACATATGCATGCATGCATGCATAAATATAAATAAATATACATATATGCATAAAATTACATGTAGATAATAGACATTAAATGATGATAATACCAACAGTTAACATTAATGCAATCTTATATTTACACAGCACTTTATGCTTTCTTACAGTGCTTTTACCCATGGTATTTCATATGCTCAACTTCTTGAGATAGGTAGGGAAAGGTATTATTGTCTCCATTTTACAGAAGAATCCATTAAACCTCAATTGCCCAAAGTTAGGTAGTGAGTGTTGAAGCAAGGCCTTTAAAGATTCCTCTGGGAGATAGACAGCAATGTCATTGAAAGGTTTTGAGCTTTTCCTGGATTTCAGTTACATAGAAAAAGAAGCTGACTGGCAACTATCAACATCATGTTTCTTTAAAAAAAAAAAAAGGAATTAAATAGAAACCCTCTGCAGATGTTTAGCTGCCACCATATAATGTTAGGAGTCCTTTTTTCTGAGTAGTCCCACCTAAAATATGAGAACACAAGAAAAGCAATGCCTTGCTCTGATATATACTTGCCTAGACCTAAAACATTATCACAATGATATTGAATGGAACTAGGAAAATATGCAGCCCTTGGAAATGGATTAAATGCACATACATTTTGTAATGAGTGACTGTAATGAAAGTCAAATGAATTATAATAAAATATGGAGTTTTAAAAAAGAAAACTACTCAATGCATAATGTTGCTGGGAAAAACATTTAACAGTTTTTCACTGCATGCTATTGTCAAAGTAAATAACTACCAAAGACAAACTTACAAAGTGGTTTTAACTCTAATGTGATGCAGAAAGTCAGTCATTTAATTTGTTAATTAGTATTATGCCAGAAACTATCTATTCAATATGAAGCAAATATGTTTACAATCTTATCTGCCATCTGTTTAATAGATGGGAGAATACTTAGAGCTGGATTCTCAAAGAGGGCTGTTGAAAATTTGTTCCACAATTAGTGGAGCAGATTTTTTAATTCTGGAAGAGTTTTGCATGTGTAGGGAGCACCTCTATGAAGGAGACAGTACATCACAGTGCTGCTACTCAAGATTAGCGATTGTGTATAATGGCTTTCAACAGATGCTCACCAATTGTAAAGAGTAAAAAAAAAATTATATATAGATCCAAAGGAATACATCAATACATATCTATATAAATACAACATTAGTTCTTGTAAAGTGGCCGAGGCTTTGTACAAAACCATTTTAGGGACAAATTTATAGAGATGAATAATACAGGGTTCTGGGTGCTCATGACACATACTGTCTATTTCTGTAATTAGCAATTTTTCAAGATTTCCTACAAGAAAGCTGCAATTATGCAGTGCACTAGCCATTAAAATGAATTCTCAAGGTGCTTTTTAAACTGCTCCTTAAGAACGTATTTCAGATCATTATTTGGAGGAAATTCAAAAATAAAATTGGTGATAATCAAGTGTCTCTAGTGAAATTGGTACTTCTTTAAGGCCAGACTGAGTAGTCAGGAGACACAGTACTTCCCAATGAAATCAGATAGATCATTGAGCAAAAGAGGTTTTTAATGTAGTTTTCTTTCTCTCATCGTGAAATATTATAAACCACTTCAAGTTAAAATAAGGTGTCTTATAAGCCAGGATATTTTTCTCCTGATTTTATTAGAGCTCACTGTCTTCCTTCCTATAGTAAAGACTTGCCCTTTGCTATTCTTCACCATCATATTTTAGAAAACCTGATTTACAAAGAATGATTTTCCTATTTGCTAAAATTTTACTAAACAGGAATGAAGCATGCAATATGTTTTTGAAAAAATAAAACTGTTCTCAAAAAATCCTACTTGTCACTATTCCATAGGCCCTTCATGTTTTATGACTATCAATAATTAGTCACATCTTTTAATTCATTTCCATCATATTTTAGTTACTTATCATGAGAGAAATCATAATGACTAATATGGTAGTCATATATTATTAATTTTCTTATTTTCTGGTGTAGCTAAAAACACTCTCTATTTGCCAGCTCGCCTGTTTATAGTAGTTTTCACAGCATCATTTATAATCTATGTTGAAAAGCTCACCTTTATTATTTTGTGCTCCTCTAGAAATCTCTAGATTGCTCAAATTGAAAGGAGGATGCCAAAGACTTCCTGGATGAAAACCTAAATTGTCCATGTAAAACAACAAATTGGTTCATTAAATGACAGGTTATCTCATTCCCTTCCCCCATCCCTTAATTCCAATTTTCCACTTCTTTTCTTCCTCCTAATTACCTTCCCTCCCCCCCCACACACCACCACCAATTGGCATGTTTTGTACTTAAAATATAAACCAGTCACTAAAAGGAGGAAGTTGAGGAATATGTCTGTCACTGGGGAACACTCCAATTGGTATACTACATAGCATTTAAAAAATTTCAATTTAGCTTATTGTGTAAAACTGACCTCATCTTGTGAGCTCTGGCCCTTGGGGAAAACATACTTTCTGGAGTCTTGAAACATCTTATTTATAAACAATATCTAGCATAACATGGTTCTTCTTCCTCACATTTTTTCCATGATATATTCATATGGTGTCATCAAGTTAGAGGGAAGGCAAGTAAGGGTTGCCTAAGAGGAGGAAATGTTAGGGGAGAGAGAAGTCTCTTAGTGAAATTACTTTCTATATTTCTTTTAAGATTGGAAATTTAAACACATCCCATGGATTTATAACCTAATATACATGTGTGGTTACATATATCTGATACACAGATAGACATGGAATATATTCTACCCATATGATAAATACTATGTATTTGAACCCCACAACTGGTAGGGTCAGGAACTCAACATCTGTGATTTGACTGAAGGTTTTTAGTATGCACAGCCCCCTCTTCCCCCACCCCCAATTAACTGCATTACTGCCTAACAAGGTTTAGCTGAACAGGCACCTGACTCCTTCAAATCTTCTGGATACAATACAAAAAGTCCAGTAGTAGACATTATAGGATTAAACCCATTGTAACATTCTAAAAATCAATTCATCTGTTCCTAATAGTGTTTCAATAGTATCCTAGTAACCTCTTCTGTGAAGCTTCATATGGTCTGTATTTGCAAACACTATTAAAAAAAAAAGGCTTTGCATTCAAAAAAAAAAAAAGATTGTGTTAA
This sequence comes from Monodelphis domestica, assembly GCF_027887165.1. Classification (NCBI taxonomy): domain Eukaryota; kingdom Metazoa; phylum Chordata; class Mammalia; order Didelphimorphia; family Didelphidae; genus Monodelphis; species Monodelphis domestica. Next base: position 227,802,209 of record NC_077229.1, read on the forward strand.
ATCTCTTCCCAGAGCTGCCTGAGAGGTGCAGAGACTCCAATGTGGGCAAGTGTATTTGCCAACATGCCATATGGGAGTCATGGTTGGGACTTTTTTTTTTCTAGAATAATTAAATGTTGATGGCAGAGTTCAAATGGATCATTAAAATTCAAAAGTGTAAGAAACAGATTTTTTCTTATGTTGCTGAACGCTCCAGAGGGCTGAATAGCTAGCAGAAGTGAGCCAGGCTGCAGCAGTGATCAGCGTGCGCTGTGATGGTACTAATTTGATCATAATATAGTCATCTCTGAAGATTACAGCTATTCAATTAAATATTCTAATTAACCTGAAGTATTAGGCAAATGATACTAATTACAAATATTCTCCTGAGATTCACAGCAATGAAAATCCCACTTGCAACTGATACTTCTAGCCAATGTTTCGTAACACAATGTCCTATATCATAGGCTTTCAGAATATTAAAATGCAGTTAATTTGCCTAAACCTCATTTGTTTAATGGCATTAGCATTTTGTTTGAAATTGTAATAAACGTACATCCCGCTTTCAAGTAAAATTTAAAATGAGTGTACTCTTGGGGTAACTTAAGATTCCTGTTTACAGACCTAGCACTTTATTCAGTAAGCGGAACAGTTTGAGCTTAACTTTCAGCCATTAAACATATTGAAATTGTTTAAAAATGCTAATAATTTGTCTTTTCAAATAAGAAAAAAGGATATTTTGCAGTAAAATTTCATTATGCTACCCATGTGACCAGTTTCCCACTGTGAAGGCCCCAGTGCTTGAACTTTCCTTGTCGATTTGTAGGAGAACACTTTTATTTGGAAGGGTTGCAGGGGGCTTTTAAAAGGCATTTTTACTGGAACCATACTCCTTCGCCTCCACTAGCTTTCCCTTTCCTCTTTACATGATATTTAGCCCCCTAAGGTGGCAGTTTCTCTGTTTAGCCAACCTTGAGTCAGGGACCCAAGATAACTAGCTGCCGATCTGTCAGAATTTCACTTCCCATCTCCCAGCCCGAAAACCATCTCCTTCTTTGTGGGCTCAGGGACAGACCTGCCCCGCTCTCAGCGATGTGTCTGAGAGGACTCAGGGCGCTGCGTCTCTGGTCCGGAACATGAAGGGAGCCAGGACTTCCCAAGTTCTGTCAGGACAACAAAGGCGAAGCTACCGGGCTCCTGTATGAACAGGTGTGCTGAGGTTTCCAGAGCAGCCTTTTGTTCCTTCCAATGAAGATGGGGTACTGATAAGCCCTGGGAGCTAGAGTTTCAGAGGGCCATGTAGTGGTGTGGGACTGACTGGAAGAAAAACAGATGGCTGTTCTCTACATATGATTTATGACCCTAACATACATGTTCCAAGTCTAAAAACAGAGAGGAGGTCAAAGTGGTTGTCCTAAGTAAGGATGAAGTTATATGTGCATCGTGGGTGGCTGCAATTAAGATGGATTGAATCCATCCTTCAAGAATGGACAGATCATAGCAGAGCTAGCAATTCTACAGGAAAGCTAGAGACTGAATTAACGTAGTTGGTTCTTTTAAATGAGCCCCCACCCCCCACCCCGCCAATGACATACCATAAGAGTCTGAAGTGAAAGGGACAGGCCCGTATTTGCTGAAGAGAATGAGGACACAGGGGTACTTGATAACTATTGCTGTTTAAGTATCTTTACACAGGAACAGTCTTTTCTGCGTGCCATGTTTATATAGGGCAATGGAAGCGTTCCAACATTTACCCAAGGAAGAAGTGAGTAAGATGATACAATCGCTCTATTTCTTCAGGGAGTTCATGCAACACCAGCAATCTAGTCACCTTTTCAGAGGGGAGTGAGTGTTCAAGAATGATTTACCTTTATAAAGGAAATGAATACACGGATACAATAAAATTGCTATATACTACATTGATCTCCTTAAAACAGAGGAAGTAAGGAGGGGCTTTCATTTGTAAAAAGTGAATAGAATGGAATTATAAATATGTGAAGAGCAGATAATACTGCATGATGTACGCATTTACAAGGGAACAAACACAAAGAATTGGTCAACTTTTATAAGAGGAGGAACTTTCACATTTATAATCCAGGAGAATTTTTTTTTCTTAGTGAATGAAAACCTCAGTTGTTCAGTGTGTTTGATTTTCTTTAAATTAGTGTTTGTGTAGCAGATAAACCTCATTTTATTGGGTACCATGGTATTTATTATATATTGAGTAGAAGGGAAAACATGAAGATATTTTCAATAAAGTTCCAGCTTCACCTACAGCATCACAACACAGTACATTTTCTAGGTAGACAAGTGCACTAAGTTTTAGGTTTCCAGTATTCATGGGAAATAATGTTTCATCATCTTGAAAAAATGAGAGAACTCAGATCATTAGGCAATCTCTCTCAGGAGATTCATTTTCCATACAGGAAGAAGAAATATTTGACCAGAAAGTCAGATATTTTATGGAACATAAGATGAGGAAATTTGAAATAAGGCAAATAGGAAGAAGATTCTTGAGAACACTGCTTAAAGTCACATTATTCCTCAAAAATATTTTAGGAAGACTCCAGCATCATGTGTCTTACCTTCAGGGTGGGGAGGAGGAACTAAATAGGAGAGTCTAGATTATGAAGATAGTAAAGAGGCAGAATTGTGCTTTCTCAAAAATTAAATACACAACAACAAAGAAGAAGGTAGTAAAGAGAAAGCTCATGAAAAGGAGATGGAAGGAGAGAGAGAGAGAGAGAAAGAAAAAAGAGACAGAGAGACAGAAACAGAGAGAGAGTCAGAGAGACAGAGAGAGACTGGGAGATTGGAGAATGGTTTGGGGGTGGGGAAGGGTAGGAAAGGAAGAGTATAAAAGAGGTCATGAGCTAAAAATTTGAAGCATTCAAAGAATAAGATAGCTGAGAAGATGAAGATTCAACCATTTATTTAATGTTATTAGATACTGATTCAAAGAGGTTGTTTTTTTATTTTTCTATATCAAAATAAATAGGACTAATTAATTTTAGTTTTTGATATGTAATATAGGCTTAAAGGTATAGAATTAGAGATGAAAATGTATTCTTTTTATTTATTATTTATTGTGTTCCTATTTCCCCCCATTGATTTGGCAGAGGCAAAGATTACCTGCTCTTAGTTTTTGTGGATGGGTTTTGGAAGAAATAGCCCTCCACAATTAGGTGAAGATAAATCACTACTCTATTTCTCCTCCTCACAAATATCTACTAATCCTGATTAGTATTGACTGCTGTTAAACATAAAAATATCTGCATGGAAGGAAAGATATTTTTAGAAGGTATAACTATATACAAGTTGAAATTAGGCATGGATTGTAAAAATCAAATTAGTTTAATAATGAAAAGATTTCATATTCCCAATTCACCTGGGTTGTCTCAGTGGGCCAACAAAACCATTCTCCTGTTAGAAGACAGAATGACTTCTCTAGAGATGCTGTTTACTAGCAAAGTTCTCTGGAACCTAGGACTGACTCTGAGCTTCAGTTTCTTCACTTACAGACAGATTATAATTTTCAGCTTTTTTCTTTTAACCTCTGAGATTTAACCTGTATAAATATACACATGAATACTTTCAATATATCCTGATACCCACTTCATTTATCCCAGCTCTCTCTAAAGCCACTCTGGGAGGAACCATCATTACTTTGCTTTTTAAGTTGTCAAGGCCATGCCAAATGGGCCAGCCAAACTGTTGCCTCTGATGTTTTTTGGCACAGACAGATCACTCTATGGGGTCACAAAATCAGTGCATGCATAACTAAATTTATCTAAAGGGAAAATACAGAATTAAAAAAAAAAAACAACAACCACCCAGTTTGGATGAATTATTAATATCCTTTTTTCTTCCAAAACCTTTAATTCCAGGAATCTCAGGATCTTTATCCATCAATTAATGCTATATATCCTTGCTCTTCAGATGTGTGCATATGTATGTAGTATCTGATACATATATTGGCTGCCATAAAGAAAAAAAAAACTGTTTGTGTTGAATAGGATTATCACACACACACAGAGAGAAAATACTTTGGCTAAATTTTCATACAGGAATGCTCATATGTATATGAGAAAACTAGAAAGATAAAAACCTACCCTACCCTCCAACAATTGTAAACCAAAATAAGGCAATTCCACTCTGAATGAAAAGCAGTTCGAAATCAGGCAAGTGTGAAAGGCTGCAAAGTAACTATTTTGTTACATGTTTTTATGACATAATTATATTGATCTGAAAGACACTCATCCAGAACTGCAACCTTTTATACCCCAAGCTAAAAAAAAAAATCCCGTATAATCTTTTCAATCACTTGATATTCATAGTCTTACTCAAAGGTCTCTGAATATGTCATGTGTGTAATACCAATGCAAAAATTGGCACCGTAGTCACTACCAGCAATATGTTTCAATAAGGTAATTTTCTTGCTGCCTAAGAACATCAGCAGGGTGCAATCCTGAACAAAAACAGAGTATGACATCTTATTCAAGCATACATCTGGAGGACAAAACTATACTTTATTAAAGGAAAATGGGATTTCAGGATTGTTTTGACAAACGGTAAAAATGCACACCTCAGTTTACATACAGTATAGCGTTTAAATTTAAAGTGCTCATGCATCCAAAGTGAATAGAGGTTGCCAGACTAATAAGCACTGCCTTCATACCAGCCTATGCAAATAATATTTAGGAACAGCCCCTGTAAGAGAAAGAAGGAAGTTCCCAAGGCTGGTTTATATTTTCTGGTTTTCATTTTTGTTTCCATGTGTTTAAAATTTTTAAATAATGAGTTTCTCTATGGTATGTTTCAGGTAACTTCCACCCTGACACCTTCTGAAAGTCAAACAATGATAATGTTTCCCAATTTGATTTTCAGGGTCACCCTAATTCATTGGGGGAGGAGAGAACCCGCATCTCTCTGACCTTCTTAAATCAAATTAAGGGTTGAGATTTAAAATAAAAACTGAAAATAATGTCAGATTTTAAAATACCAGCTGTGCTCAAATACTTCCCTTCTTCTAAATCACCTGCTTTTATAGCATTCTGAGTCTTTATTACCCTTTGAAAGCCTGTCAATGATTTTAGACCTCTCTACTGTTTTTGAAGAGTGTTTTCCCATTTTCCCAAGTCAAAATCTTCAAAACATTCACCATCTTGGTTGCTTTTAACTGTGTGAGTTCCTTTAGATTCCTGAAAAACTATGACTAGTTCATTTGGGAAGTTTAGCTCTTTGTTTCTGAAAGTAGCGAGGATTTTCCACAATTAATCATTGAAAACATCTAAAGAAATTGTACTGCAGCAAAAAAGCTCTAAGGTTTGAAGGAGACAGTAGAGATTCTTTCTTCAAATAATGCCCCAAATCCATTCACTTGACCAACAAGCTTATAATGTCCTTTCTAGGAGCAAATCTCAAAATAAAATAAAATTAAGGCTAAAATAAGTGACTAACCAATCAAAGAGAGGGTGAATTTACCAGAATGATGCAATAAAAATACATTTATGCACCAACAGATATGGACATTTAAAATTGTCCAGTAGCATGCAGCTCTTTGTTTAAAAAAATGATTTTGGGAATTAGCTATCAGTTTTTGGAGGTGGGAAGGAAGACATTTCAAGAGAAAACTTTAAATATCTATGACCACCATAACTGCCTCTGTTCCTAATCTTGACATTCAGCTAGTGATTTTACCAGTGGAGTATTACAGGTTTTGTGAATGAAGCCATTGAGGTGATAGCATGCACACAGAATTCTAAACAGTATTTGCCATTTCAGTAAAAATGAAAACCTGCCCAAACCTCTTGTTTCTGCAACATTTGTACCTAGTATTCTCACCAAGTTGGCAGCCCCTTGTTTATCTGAAAGCAGATGTGTGCCCTGAAATGATTTGTGGGCCCACAGCAGACAGTTACAGAATAGCATGCAGCCAGTTTAGATAATAAAATGGTCATATTGGGTTGTGACAAAAGGACAAAAGCCCATCTTAAATGCACACTGTCAATGTTTTTAGAGCAACCTGGACTCTCATGTTAAGGTCATTATTAAGTAAAGAATAGGACAGTTCAAAAAAAAAAAGAAAAAAGAAATAGCAGTAGCAAGACCAGATCATCAAACAGCAAGGTCCTCACCTCAATCACCATCTCTGCCAGGTCAGAAATTATTGACACCAGCCTTTGGCTAATCCCTTTGCGATCTATACTATGCATCCCTGCTGCTGTTTGTGCATATTCAAAATGCCCATCTTGGCAAAGGGAAAATGTCATCAGCAAACTGGAGCCTTGATAAGCGGACAGAGGAGGAGACCCACAAAAAGAAATGACAGTGACAGATACTTTTCCATAGCTTTGGTTGCTGATGTGAGTGATTTTAGATTAAGAACAATTTGTAAATGGATTTACCTTTTCTCCTCGCCATTTGTTTGCTTTGGGGATGTTTTATTTAATGTTTTCTTTCAGAAGACAAAATCTCCTTTGACTTCCACACCTTTTATTAGTTTCCCACCACTGGCAAAAATGTTAGAAGATGGTTTATGAACTAAGAAACCCAGGTATAAGATAGGAGAGGCAAGACTGCCACTTCTTAGCAATGTATAAACCATCTTCAGTTTTCCTGTAGTGGCCATGTCTCAACAGACAGGCCTTGCTCAGTTCTTCCATCTAACTAACTCTAAAGAATGCTTCTTTAAAATCCTTTCTGAGCTCCAGCAAAAAAGCAATAATCAAATGTTGCAAAGCTTCATGTACTGTGCTACTCTGCTCTGTATACACTGATTTCTTCCTTACCTTTTTTCATCAGGCATAATATATGACACATAGCTTAGAAAAGATGACTGTGACAGGAAATAACAAGCAATGAGAACAATTGCTTTTTGCAAAAGGTACATCAAATCATGTCTTTCATGGTCATATGCATGTTGATTCTGTTATCTGTATATAGAGGTATTTAAGTGAAATTTTAAAAAATGTATCATCATAAAACTCTGTATAAATAAAAAGCAGAAAGAGGGTAACGGTAGGGTCACTGCATTTGGCAATGATTTCCAAGGCTTTCAAAGATACCTCCCCACTCATTCACATTATGGATAGCCTCCTCCTGTGACCAAGTTAGGAAGCAAGACACATTAGCCAAATCTCACAATCAGAGAAACAAACATTTAAAAAAAAAAAGATTATCTAACTTGGATGAGGAACACAAAGGTGGCAATACAATCACCTTAGTTTATTGATCAGATGTTTAAATCTTCAGGATTAAACTAACTCTCAGGTTGATGCCTAGGTACATTATTTCCAAATTTATCTGAAATAATCAGAGCTAACATTTCAATAGTTTCTAAGATTGACAAAGTGTTGTCCTTATGACATCTCTTTGAGCTAAACAGTGAAGTTTTTATTATCTCTATTTTCTTAATCAGAACATTAAGACTCAAAAAGTTTTAAGTGAGTACTAGGTTTTGAGTCAGAAGACCTTGGTTCAAATCCTGACTTTGCAATTTTTTTTCTAACTTTGTTATGGGCTCAAATCAATGATTCTTGATTTAAGTTTAGCATAAAGAGAATGGGATAGAAGACCTCTAGTGTGCCTTCTAACTCCAAATATTTGAACCCATGTGTCTATGAATAATATATGCCATAAATGGGATTAAAACCCAGAGGTAGCTAAGTGGCTTGGTGGATTAGGAATCAGACCTAGAGATTGGAGGTCCTGGGTTCAAATCTACCCTCAAATTCTCAAATACTTCCTAGTCCCATTGCCTATCCTCTTAGGCAGATAAGATGGAAAATAAGATATGTATGTGTATATATATATATATATATATATACATATATATATATATATATATATATAAATCTCTTCTAGCTAAGAATGACTAGCTACTAATTGCTATAATGAGTGTCAGCTTTTAGGAATGGTTACTTTATATTTTAGGAACCTGTGATATCTGTTTTTATTTGACTTGGGACACCTCGGAGAGGCACCATCAGAATGAATGAAGTTAATTATAAGGCATGTCTTTTAAAAGATTCCAGAGGTATGCTGGAGGCAGCTTGAAACTGTTTTTTCAGTGTGAGGATTTATACCTTGGAAATCACAAATGCTATATATCAAAGCTTGATTCATTGCTGTTTTTTAATTGTCTAGAGTTAAAGTGATGGAGAAAATGTTAATGATACAAATCAAACTGAAAAGGATGTATTTCGTTTTCTTTTTTATTTTCTTTTTTAAAATGGAGATAAAATTTTAATAATTGTTTTCTGACATTTTTCAATCCATGTTCTTTCCTTGCCTCTCTTCCCTCTCCTCTCTCCAAAATGGCAGGTAATATGATAGAGATTATAAATGTTCTATCATGCAATACACATTTCCATGTTTGTCATGTTATGAAATAAGACATATATCACTTATACAAGAAACAAACTCATGAAAGAAGTAAAGTGAAAAATGGAATGCTTCGGTGTGCAGCCAGACTCTGTCAGTTCCTTCCTTTGTGGTGGGTAGCTTTTTCTGCCATGAGGTCCTGGGAGTTGTCTTGGATCCTTGTATTACTGATAATATTTAAATCATATTCACTCACCAGATATTATTGCTACTAATGCATACGATGCTCTCCTAATTCTGTTCACTTCATTTTGCCTCACTTCATATAAATATTTCCAAGGATTTTTGTGATTGTACTGCTCATCATTTCTTTTGGCACAACAATATTCCATTACAATCTCATATAACTTTTTCAGCCATTCCCCAAATGATGGATTGTCTTCAGTTTCTAGTTTTGTTTTGTTTTGTTTTGTTTTGGTTTTTGCCACTACAAAAAGAGCAACTATAAATATTTTGAACAAGTGGGTTCTTTTCCTCTAGCTTTGATCTCTCTGAGATATAGACCTAGTAGTGATATTGCTAGATATGCAGTTTTAAAAACCTTTGGGCATGTTTCCAAATTATTCTCCAGTATGGTCATATCAGTTCATGGCATCACCATGAATTATTATTAGTAGTGTATTACTACCCCAATTTTTCTACATCCCCTCCAACATTTATCATTTTCCTTTTTCATCACATTATGTAGTCTGATAGGTGTGAGGTGATATTTAGAGTTCTTATTTTGCATTTCTCTAATTAATAATGATTCAGAACATTTTTTCATGTGACTGAAAATAATTTGAATTTCTCCATCTGAGAATTGCCTGTTCATATCTTTTAGTCATTTAAAAAATTGGGGAATGACCTGTATTATTATATTATTATAAATTTGACTCGGTTCTCTAAATATATTTAAGAAATTAAGTCCTTCTAAGAGATGCTTGCTATAAAAAATTTCCCCTAGTTTTTGTTTCCTTCCTAATTTTGATTGCATTGGAAGTATTTGTGCAAAATCCTTTTAAATTTAATGTAGTCTGTTATCTATTTTATACCTCATAATGTTCATTATCTGTAATGCATTTTGAGAACCAGTTGTTAGGCATTTACAAGAATAATACAAGAAAATTAAAGATTTTTGTTTGTTTTTTTTCTGAGGTGAGAAAAGGTAGTATGATTGAGAAAGAATTATAGAAGTTGAGCAAAAACATGAGGATTTAATATTTTTTTCTGACCGTTATAATCTTTTAATTATGTACCAAAGTTAAAGCAACTTAAGTTTTTTTCTATGGTCAAGGATATTCAGAATCTAAAAGAAGGTAAATGGAAACAAAAAAAAGAACAAATAATCAAAAAACCCCATGAACTTATTCTCATTGATCCTAAACTCATTTAGATTCCCTTCCCCACTTTTCAGGATTCCAACAGCAAGGCTGCAATAAATAGACTTAGGCAATAAAACCCATCCCCACACTGGTCTCTCTTCCCTATTCCCAGGACCATGGAGACCCTGGTTTCAGACTACAATACTTACAGACAGATGGAACTGTAGGTGAGAACCTTTCAACAACGAAAGGCTACTAGGGACCACAGTCTTATAGAACCAGTTTTGAAAAGCTCTAGTGTCAAGACAGATAACCTCTTTGCACAAGCATGGAAGATTTCTGAATGCAGGTGTTGGACCTGATAATCAAGAAGACCTCTTCTAGACAGCAGAAAATAAAGAGACCCCAGCTGAGAAAAAGGAAAATAATTAGCCCTAATCCAGGCAACAGAAAGCCAACAAAACAGCTGCCAAAACCATCCCACCCCTGTCCAGGACAATCACTGAAGTCAATCCAAGTAGCTCACCTTCTCTAGTGACAAGCAATAGAGGTGGTCCACGTTATAATATTTCTGGAAGCCTCAAATGCTATGTCTTATTATTCCCATATAGATGGGACTCCCCAGCTACCTCTACTGGCATTGGACTCCAGCTTGCCACTTCTCTTCCCCATTAAAGCTTTGCTATATTACCTTACTCTGCTCTCATTGTCTCTTGGGTCGAACCCCTGTCAGTTGGATTAAGAAGGTCAGAGAATAGAGGGAGCAGAAAAAGAAGGATAAGGCACTGGGATGAGGTACTTGCTGAAGGTTTTAGGTAAATACTATTTATCATTTTAAGAAATGATCCATTTATTCCTGTGTTTTCTAGTGCTTTTAATAGGAATGGTTGTTGCATTTTTTCAAAGGATTTTGCTGGATCTCATGAGATAATCATGTGATTTTTGTTATGACCATATTATGCTATAATATGGTCAATTATGCTGATAGTTTTCCTAATATTAAACCAGTTCTACATTCCTGGAGTAAATCCCACTGGGTCAGAGTGAATGATCCTCATCATATTTTGCTGGATTATAACTTTACTACTATCTTATTTAAAATTTTTGATTCTATATTCATTAAGAATATAGGCCTATAATTTTTATTCTCTTGTTTTTCTCTTACAAGCTTAGGTAACATGCTGTACCATATTTGTTTCATGAAATGGATATTATAGGATTCCTTTTATATTTTCCCAAATAATTTATGTAGTATTGGGATTAATTATTTTTAAAATGTTTGATAGAATTTATTTGTGAATCCATCTGGTCCTAGGGATTTTTTTTAGAAAGACCCCTGATGGCTTATTCAATTTCTTTTTCTGATATGGATTATTTAAGGATTCTATTTCCTCTTTTGCTAATCTAGGCAATTTGCATTTTTGCAAATACTCATCCATTTCACTTAGATTGTCAGATTTATTGGCATATAATTGGACAAAGTAACTCATAATGATTGTTTTAATTTCCTTTTCATTGGTGGTGAGTTCAACCTTTTCATTTTTGATACAGATTATTTGATTTTCTTTGTTACTTTTAAAAATCAAATTAACTTGTTTGAAAATGACCAAATAAAATAATGTTTAAAAAAATCAAATTAACTTGTGTTCTATCTATTTCATTTGTCTTTTTTCATAAACCTAACTTTTAACCATATTTATTAGTTCAATAGTTCTCTTACTTTCATTTTATTAATTTCTCCTTTAATGTTTAGGATTTTCAATTTTGTCTTTAAATGAGGGATTTTTAGTTTTTTTTTCTTTTTCTAGTTTAATTCATTGATCTCTGTTTCCCCAATTTTATTGATATAAGCATTTAGAGATATACAATTTCCCCTAATACTGTTTTGGCTAATAGGATTACAATTAATGTATAATGCTTCAAGTATTACTTTATAAAGTTTATTATCTGACAAAATAAAACCATGTGACTAAGTTTTCTACTTGCTCAAAAATCCCTGCCCCAAAGCCACCAACAAGAAGGAAAGAGACCCAGAGGCACGTAACAACAGGAAGTGAGTAGGATGCTGGGAGTTGTAGTTTTGCTGGGGATCATAGTTTTGCTAGGGATTGTAATTTTGAGGGTAACAGATTCTAATCATATAGGCTGTAGTCCATAAATTTTGATATTTGGTTTCCTCAACATATTTCTAATTATTAAAATTATTGATTGTTTCTATAATTTGTTCTTTGACCATCATTTTTAGTATTAGATTATTTAGTTTCCAATTATTTTTTTATTTGTCTTTCCATTGCACTTCATTGATTATAATTTTTATTGCATTATGATCTCAGATGGATGCATTTATTATTTCTTTCTTGCATTTAGCTGTGAAGTTATTATGACTTGATAATATGGTCATTTTTTAAATAGGAGCCATGGTCTGCTGAAAAGAAGGTATATCTAGATCTGAAAGTCTTATTATATATTTCTTCCTGAAGTTCATTTAATTTCTCCTTTAAAAATTTAGAGACTATATATCATTTGTTGCATATATGGTTAGTATTAATGTTACTACAATTTTATAGTAACTTTTAGCAAGAAATGATTTCCTTCTTTAGCTCTTTTAATTGTATCTCTGTTTGATTTAGTTTTGTCTGAGATCATGATTGCTACACTTGCATTTTTTACTTTATTTTATACACAATAAATTCTATTCCAGCCTCTTACCTTTAATTTGGGTGTGTGTCATCCCTGTATCAAATGTATTTCTTATAAATATAATATAAACTTATAAACTACTACTGATAAAAAAGTTAAGAATTATAAATATCCTCTTTCCATATAGGAATACATATAGTTTGACCTAATCAGTTATTAAAATTATCTCTTTCCTTATTCTCTTTTCCTTATTAGCCTTTTCTATGCTTCTCTTGTGACTTGCATTTAGGTATCAAATTTTCTATTTGGTCTGGTCTTTTCCTCATTAATTCTTGGAAATCTTCTATTTTATTGAATTATCATTTTTCCCACTGAAAGAATATTCTCAATTTTTTCTACATAGTTAATTCTGGATTGAAAAACCTAGATTTTTACCTTCCAGAATATCATATTCCCTGTCTTCTGATTCTTTAATTTGGAGGCTGATAAGTTCTATGTAATTCTGACTATAACTCTGTGGTATTTGAAATGTTTCTTTCTGACTGTTTGCAGTATTTTCTCCTTAACTTGGAGGGTCTCTTGAATTATATTCCTGGGAGTTATCATTTGGGGATTTTTTTAGAGGTAATCTGTAGATTTCTTAAATTTCTATTTAATGCTCATTAAAGAATTTTAGGGCAGTTTTCTTTGATAATTTCTTGAATAATGATGTCCAAGCTTTCTTTTTTTTATTATGGCTTTCAGGTTGTCCTATAATTCTTATGTTGTTTCTCCCAGATTATTTTCCAGTTCAGTTGTATTTTACAATGACATATTTCACAATCTTTTCTATTTTTTCCATTTATTTGATTTTGCTTTATTGTTTCTTGATGTCTCATGAAGTCAATACCTTCTAGTTGCCCAATTATAACTTTTAAAAATAACTTTTTCTTCTATGAGCTTTTGAAGCTCCTTTTTCATATGGCCCATTTCTTCTTGCATTGTTTTCATTTCTCTTCTGAATTTTTCCTCTGCCTTTCTTAAATGATTTTTAAAATTCTTTTTGAACTCTTCCAGAATCTGAGTTCAATTCATATATTTTTTTCTTTTGGACTTTGCATGTGTTTGCTTTACTTTTACTGTCCCCATCGTTATTTTTAATTTTTAAATTAATTAATTAATTTAGAATATTTTCCATGGTTACATGATTCATATTCTATCCCATCCCTCCTCCATCCAACTTCCTGTAGCAAATGAGCAATTTGACTGAGTTTTACATTTATCATTAACAAAGACCTGTTTCCCTTTTATTAATATTCACAATAGATTGATCATTTAGTCTACATCTCCGATCACACCCCCATTGAATCATGTGATTAAGGAAATGTTTTTCTTCTGTGTTTACTCCCACATTTCTTTCTCTGGATATGGATTTCATAAGTTCCTCAGAATTTTCCTGTATCATTGCATTTCTGCTAGTAGAGAAGTCCATTACATTATATTGTGCCACTGTGCATTGGTCTCTGTGTACAATGTTCTCCTGGTTCTTCTCCTTTCACTCTACATCAATTCCTAGAGGTCATTACAGGTCACATGGAATTCCTTCAGTTCATTATTCCTTTTAGCACAATACTATTCCATCACCAACAGATAACACAATTTGTTCATCCATAACCCAATTGAAAGACATATCCTCATTTTCCATTTTTGTTTTGCCATCACAGAGTATAGCTATACATATATTTTTACATGTATTTTTCCCTAATATCTCTTTGGGGTACAAACCCAGCAGTGGTATGGATGGATGAAGAGGAGGCTATCATTTAAAGCCCTTTGTGTATCATTCCAAATTGCTTTCCAGAATGGTTAAATCCATTCACAACTCTATCAGCAATGTACAAATTTTGCCACATCCCCTCCAACATTCATTATTTTCCTTTTCTGTCATATTAGTCAGTCTTCTGGTATGAGGTGTTACCTCAGAGTTGTTTTGATTGGCATTTCTCTAATTATAAGTGTAAGAAAATACTCTGAGGACAGATATTATACGAGGGGCTAAAGGGAGGCGAGCAATGGATGGGCATCTCAAAATTTGGGTACTTGAGGTTACAGAGAACCTTCTCCTTTAAAAACCATTTTTCCACTCAGAGTCCCTTCACCCTTACAAAGATATCTGACTGTGTTTTATTAATTATAGATAAATTTAATAATAAGTTCAAACTTGGTAGGTATCAGGGTCAAGGGAATAGGGATTGCCTTATACTTCACCACAGATAGGGTTTGAGTCTCTCTCAGCTTTTGAGCTGAGGCCAGGTCTTGCAGGAGGGTTTCTTTTATTCCTCTCTATGCTATATCTGTGCTAGCTTTATTAAGTTCAGAGTCTTTAGCAGTAGACAGCAAGAGGGATAAGAGAATCTGACCTTCAGGGCTGGTTGGGCCTGTCTCTTAAGGCTAGAGCCTCTTAAGTCTGGTTTACAGTTCAAACTGCTCCCTTTAAATCTTTTTGTTGGATGACACAATCATAGGAATCCATGTAGAGCATACAGTTGGGAAAAGTCCAGGCAATGAGGTACTTCTATCCAGAGACAGGGAGAGAATGCTTCTTCCAGTCCAAGGGCCAGGAAAGAGTGTTCTCTTGAGAGCAACTGTCACTCTCCAAGTCTCCCATCCCCCTCCAACTGCCTTCACTGTCAATATTTTCACTCCAACATTTCAAATGCTGTCTGTGCCATCTCAGTGGCAGAAAGGCCCAGAGCTTGATTCAGTTTTCCTTTCCACAATTGTCCCCTATTTTTTGTTGTGACCTTCCCAAAGTCACTTATATTTATTATTCTTACCAAGCTACTAAATCTACTTTCTAACTACTTCCCCTAAAATAATAAACTTTCTTTAATTATTCTATATCTATTCTATGCTAATCTTATCTAATCTAAGGAATTTTATGCAGGATAGTTTTGGGTAAGAATAGTTTTGGGGTTTTACAATAAATTCAATACAATAATGTTTGAAGAAATTTTTTTTTGAAGAAAAATGAAAAAATTACAAAGAAATTTGAATGTTAATGCTAATACTACTTACTCTTGCTAAGTTAAACTAATACAAAAAGTTTTTATACTTTATTTATCTATCATTATTTACAAACTATTTCATCTCTATATATTTCCCTTAAACACAATTTCAGCATCAGCTTTACAATAAACAATTAAAAGTTTACTATCTGCAAATGTATGTTAAGTCTATCCCTAAGTATAACTATCCATCCTATGTCTAAACTTAACTCCTAATTTATTCCCTAGTTATCATAACTATTCCCTAATCCCCTAGTCTAATCTATCACCTAATCTTATGTACAAAATATATACATGCTATGTTACATATTTACAGAACTTATCACTATGTTACTATTATAATACATTATTTACAGAGATTATTTACATATAATACAATAATATATATTATTCCTTGCTCCTGATGTTTGTCAAAAAGAAATATCTATTGATCTTTCTATTTGCCTATGACCTTATGGAACTAACTATATACATATTTACATTTTGCATAAATGCAATTTCAGACCCTCGTTTACTTAAATGTGGTCTCCCAATATATGTCAATTTGTGATTTTGTGTTTTGTGTCTAATAGTCTTGTGTTGAATGAATACTTATCAAGTTTTTTTCACATTATCACTTCTCATGTTGACTGATGGCTCTTTTCTTCTAAATTATGTAATGTTGTATGCTATTTCCTTAATATGTGAAATTAATTTTGTTTTATACTTTTGCTGCACTCAGTCTTACATATAAGTCCCATTTTCCATCTGTCCTCTTCTTGTATAAACAAATTTAAAAAGTTCCAAGTCTTAGCTGTCCGTTTCAGCTTTTTTACTCTGTTTCTTCTTTCTAGCAGCTTTTCTTAATGCTTTTCCTCTGGATTGGAAAGTTGTTTTCTTCTTGTCGAAGTGGTATGCTTGACTGATGTCATCAGTTGACTGCTAGGATCTCATTGTCTCAAACATTAGGTGGCACTATTCTTTCTTTGTGGTGTACTTTGATAATCATTTTCACCCAGTTTTTCTTTTCATTTCTGAGCACTATCTTTTGTCTAATTATCTTCTTCTTCTATGTCTGTTATAGTGATGTTAATTTTTTCTGGTTTTATGTGGGAACAGTGGAACCATAAGTCTTTCCCTGCAATTTTTATAACTGTTGGGGTAGTAAGCAATACTTCATGTGGTCCAGTCCATTTTTTGTTTGTAGCCAATTTTCTATTGAAATTTTTAAAGTATTCTTTGTCTCCTGGTTTGATGTTGTGCAAATTGTAATCCAGGGGTAATGTTTGTTGTTTCAAGCCCATTTCATGGAACTCTGCTATTCTTGTTTGCAAAGATTGTATATATTTTATTGACAATCTCTTTCCTTTTCATTTTCCACATTTATCTTTCCCTTTTTCCCTTTTGATGTTACCCCATGAACCTGGCTTCATAATTGACATTGTTTTACAGCACCTGAGACTACTTGCAAATAAAATGGCTTTGCCCCTTGTTGGATGAATTTCTCCATGGTGTCTAAATTCAGTGCTTGCAATGAATTCTTGCAATTACAATTGCAATATTTTGTATTTGTGTATTGTTGCTGCTATACTTTATGTTGCTTTTCCAGGATCTCTTTTTGTTGTTAGCTTGGACTAATTGTGTCTTTAAATCATAGTCATATGATTTAAAGTCACATAGTCATGAACTATGTGTTCCAATTTCCCATATAAGAAACAATTCAGTACATTTCTTCTTTGATTTTTTGTGTATAATTTCTTGTGGATCTGTATGACTATAGAGTGACCAGATTTTTTATTTTCTCAATTTCTTTTTGTTTAATTGTGCTATTTGCATCATTGAGCTTGGTTTTAAGATCTTTTATTATTTCATCCTTTGCATTTAGGATTTCTTCATGATTTGTGAATATGTAAGTTGCAGCTTTTCTTAAATCTTCCAGACTTAGTGTTTCTCAGTTTGGGCACTGAAGTTTGAAATTTGATCTAATAGGCATGTTTCTGCCTTTCAAAAATTGTCTCTTTATGTGTTGGAGATTTTGTTCATTTAAATTTTCAAAGCCAAGCACATCCTCTGCTACTTTGATCACCCTATTGAGTAATTTTGATGGATATTCCCCCCTTTTCTGCCTCAGTTTCTCAAATTGTACCCAAGTGTCTGTACTTTTTGAAAAACTTTTCATTACCCCTAATAGATCTTCTTTGGCCTTTTTCAGATAATGAAGATTAACATTGATAACTCTAAGTCTGTTCCTTCCTCTGGCTATTATGTTAAATTTGTATTATTTCTAGTTTCATCAAGGAATGGTTGCTTTTTCCTTTTTGAAAATAATTCTGAGAAGAGAATTTCAGTGTCCTGAAAATTTGGATCATAAAGCCAGATTGCTCTTTTAAATTCTTTCAAGCAGTGCACAGGTTCTGAAAACCAGGAAGGCATCCTTTTTTTTTTCAGACTTTCAAGATCTGCTACTGTAAATGGCTTATGTGTTTTAATATGAATTATGCTGCTGTCTGGTTGTAGGCTTGATTGATCTCTTAATGGCAGTATTGGTATTCCCCCTTTAGTCCCATATGTCTTTTCTTGCTCAGTTACGTTGTTATTTTTAGGTGTGTCTTGTTGTGTGTTGATATCTTTGCAACTTTGTTTCTCCTCATTTAGTTGCTTAATGATTTGCTTTAGCTGTATCATCTCCTCCCTCATGGCTAAAATTATCACAGACATTTCATTCTTTTGCTTTTTCCCCAAAAATTCGATGCCCACATTTTTTTTGAGGCCATAGTATAATTGGATTAAGGAGAATAATGCTCCAGCATATGTGGGAATAAATGAAATCAAGCAATCTAAACTAATCTTTAGCCATTGAAAACTTTCATAGATGTTGAGCATAAAATAAATATAATCTGGAATAATGACAAAAGTAAGTTGTAAACCATATAAAAGAAATGTCCTATCAAGGCTAGATATCCCATGGAAAGTAATAATTTCTTGCTGTCTTGAATCTCAAAAAGTCTTTTGCAAAGGAAAAATGTTTTTAAATCTGACCCTTTGAGAGTTGCCTCCTCCCTTCAGAATAAGTGGTTTCTTATTGGCTGTGGTATTGCTAGGCAGATTAGATGAACTCAACACTGCTCTCAAAATGGTAACTTTCCACAGTCACACAGGCTTTTGAAATGTATGTCGGCCCAATCTCTCTGAAACTTCCTTGACACCTCCAAGTGCCTTCTTCTACCCAAATTTTTGGCAAAATAGGCTGGAAAACCTAGCTGACTGCCAAAACTGTAAGAAAATACTGAGGACAGATATTATACCAGGGGTGAAAGGGGGAGAGGCATGGATGAGCACCTCAAGATTTGGGTACTTGAGGTTACAGAGAACCTTCTCCCCTAAAAACCCTTATTCCCTTCAGGGTTCCCTGACTCTTACAAAGATATCTGACTGTGTTTTATTAATTATAGATAAAATTTAATAACAAGTTCAAACTTGGAATGTATCAGGGTCATGGGAATAGGGATTGCCCTATGCTTTGCCACATATTGTGTTTGAGTCTCTCTCAGCTTTTGAGCTGAGGCCAGGTCTTGCAGGAGGGTTTCTTTTATTCTGCTCTATGCTATATCTGTGCTAGCTTTCTTAAGTTCAGAGTCTTTAGCAGTATCTTTATCAGAGTCTTTAGCAAGTGGGAAAAGAGAATCTGACCTTCAGAGCTGGTTGGGTCTGGTCTGTGTCTTCAGACTAGAGCCCCTAAAGACTGGCCTTACAGTTTAAACTGTTCCCTTAGGAATCCAGATAGAGGGCAGTAGGGAAAAGTCCAGGAATTGAGGTTTCTATTCAGAGACATGGAGAGAGCACTCTTCCCAGTTCAAGGGCTAGGAAAGAATGTTCTCTGGACAGCAACTGTCACTCTCCAAGTCTCCCCTCCCCTTCCAACTGCCTTCACTGTCATTATCTTCACTCCAACATTTCAACTGTTGTCTGTGCCACCTCAGTGGCAGAAAGGCCCAAAGCTTGATTCAGTTTTCCTTTCCACATAAGAGATTTAGAAAACTTTTACTTTTTCATGTACTTATTTACAGTTTTGATTTCTTTATCTGGAAACCATGTATTTGTTTCCTTTGACCATTTATACATTGGGGAATGGCTTGATTTTTTTTTTACAATTGACTTAGTTCCTTATGTATTTGAGAAATTAGACCTTTGTCAGAGGTTTTTGTTATAAAGAATTTTTCCCAATTTGTTGCTTCCCTTCTAATTTTGGATGCATTAGTTTTGTTTGTACAAAATCTTTTTAATTTAGTGTAATCAAACTCATTCATTTTACAGTTTGTGATATTCTCTATTTCTTGCTTGGTCTTGAATTCTTTTCTTTCCCATAGATCTGACAGGTATACTATTCTATGTTTACCTCATTTCCTTATAGTTTCCTTCTTTATATTTAAGTTGTTTACCCATTCTGAATTTATCTTGGGATAGGGTGTGAGATGTTGATCTAGACCTAATCTCCCTTATACTGTTTTCTAATTTTCCCAACAATTTTCTGTCAAACAGTGGGCTTTTGTCCCAAAAGCTGGGATCTTTGGGTTTATTATATACTATCATTCTTCTGAGGACGTTTACACTGTCCCTTCTGTATCTACCCTTTGTTTTTTGTCTATGTAAACATATTTTGTGATCAGGATTTTGTTGTTGTTTGTTTTTGATGTTTCTTCATTTTCTCAGCCTTTTTATTTTTTGACTTTCACTTTTGTTTTAAAGGTAGGTAGGCTCTGTTGTCAGGGAGGATAGTGCACTTTCTTAAACTTTAGTTCTTCTTTGGTGCTTCTCTCAGCCTTATTTCTGGGTTTCTGCAAATTTCAGTTCTTCCAAGGTGTTATAATAGCCTATAGGCTGTGGAACTCTGAGAGCCATGTACCAATACTGATTCAATCAACCCTCCCCCCACCCCAAGGCTGCTGATGGCCCAAATTCTAGCCTCAGGCTTAGGTGGGGACTTTTGGGTTCATTTGGGATTGGTCTGCTCAGGCACACTGTGGACTGCCCTGTCCTAGGGCTCTGTCATGATCTTTGGTAAGGGCTAACTAGGTCTGGGCTCCCACAGGCAAGCACTCTGGGGACTGCCCCTACCCAGGGCCCAGGTCTGGGTCTACACTGACCCAGAGTGCCACATAGACTGCCTCAAAGTGTGATTCACGTCCTCACTACTAGGTTGGATTGGGGCTCCTGGTCCTGCTCTGGGCTTACACACATCAGGCCTGGAGCACAAACTGTCCCAAGCAGGAATTCTGGGTTTCACTATAGGCTTGCTTCGAACTTTACAGGGTGTGTTTTGGGTTGCATCACAATTGTCCCAGTGAGGGTCTCAGGGTCTGGACATTGGCTTGCGACCAGGCTCAGAACCTGGAACAGTAGATGGGGGGCAGGGGTTGCTCTTGGTTTGCTCCTTATTCCTTGTTGTAGCCTCCTGCTGGCTGTGTTCTCCACTAACCCCAGTGACCCAGACTCTCTCTACCTACCTTTCAAGTTATTCTCTACATGACAGTTGCTTTACTCCATCTACTTGTTGGTTCATTAACTCCAATATTCCTATGGTAGATTTTTTTCAGAATGGTTGGAGAGGATTTTCATGGTGCTTTCATGCTTTCCCCTTCTCCTCCTTCTTCTACTCCTCCATCTTAGCTCTGCTTTCAGAAGAGATTTTAAGACAAATGGAGGGAAAAGGATAACTAAGGGATGAGATCTATAGATCAGTAGTGGTTTATAAAATCAGGGATATAGTTGGGGGAAAGGCCTGACCAGAGGGCTGTGTCTTGTCTGACATCTGCAATAATTAATATTGTTTGGCAAGTGAGGCAAAATGGAAAAAAGGGCAACTCTACAAGGCAGTGGCAGAAACCACTTAGAGGGGAAAGACTCAAATGGATATTTTTAATTTTTAATTTCACAAGAATTGCAGAGAAAAAGTCTAGATAATTGTAAGGTCATAAATCAGAGAATGAGTGACTATAGCAGGCTTAAATGATGGATAATGAAGAGGAGAGAACTTATTTTTGGAAAGGGGTTCAAATAATGGATATTTTTATTTAAAATATAACTTATGAACAGGATTACTTGAAGAAGAGAAGATGATGACAGAAACTAATTGTATAAGAGGGAAAAAAAGGAAAAGAATAATCATATAAACAGATGAAAATAGGATAGAAAAAAGAAATTAATGGGCAAAAATCCAAAGAGAAAAGAGTAACAAATAAGAGGAAGGAACCAGCAGAAAGGGAGAGAGGGCAGAGGAAATAGAACCATCTCAAAGAAAAAGATGAAAATAACTGAAGGAATATAGTTCTGTGTTTACAGGAGATAGAGGGAATATAATATATATATATGCATATATATATATATATATATATATATAAAATCATGGACTTAGAATCAGTTAAGCTAGGTTCTAACTTACTCTGCTGCTTATTAATTTTATACATTTCATAAGATATCTTCTCTTGCCCCAACCCTTAGCATCAGTTTTATATTATGGAAAGATGAGGAGATTGGATTATAGTCCTCTAAGTTCATTTCTAAATAAAAATCCTATGATCCTATGAAATTACTAGTGGATACACAATCTTTCCTTCTAATGATTTTTTAAAATAAATATCTATCCATTTACTTAAAGATGTAAAATATTTCTAAAATCTATAATTATATTTAGAACTGAAAATTTTTTTCAAGTATCAGAAAATCAAAATTTATCAAACAATATGTTCAAGGATATGTGTTTTTTAAATTACTGCTTCTTATTTTATACTAATAATTTTATCCATCATCAATTTTTTATCCTTGAGGGAAGGAATAATTTTTATTTTATTTTTGAATCTCCTTTGTCTAGTATGGTATGAGGCACATTTTAGGACCTAAAGAAATATTGCTTGAATAGTTGATTGGTATTATAGTCAAAAAGAAGAATTTCATGTGTTTTTCATGGTGAGTACTATCATATTTACTATGAATAAGTGAATTTGGGACATAAGCTTGTTTAAATACCATCCTCATTTTTATCCCTGTAAAAGCAAAGGTTGATTTGTTTTATTATTAAAGTGGACAATTAAATAGATGTATAAATTTTAGAGAGTCCTAAAGTATAACACTAAGACTCAGTTTCCTCATCTATGAAGTAAGAATGGACTCACTGATTGTTAAGGGTTGAATGACTATCCTTAGGGTCTGATCCCTCTATGTTCCCCTGAAATGATAGTCCTCTTATCTGACTACGAGTTATTTAACTCAAGATGAAATTAATAAAAAGTTTGTATTGGGAAGGTATCAGGGTAGAGGGAAGAGGGGTTCCTTATACTTTTCCCCAGATGGGGTTTGAGTCTTTCTCAGATTTTGGGCTGAGGTCAGGCCTCTCAGGCTGGTAGAGGGTTTCTTTTATTCCTGTCTATGCTAATCTATGCTAGGTTTTCTTAATTTCAAAGTCTTTAGCAATAGACAGCAAGAGGAAGAAAAGGTTCTGACTTTCAGAGCTGTCTCTTCAGGCTAGTGCCCTAAAGACCCACCTTACAGTTCAAACTGCTCCCCTTAACTCCATTTGTTTGATGACATGATCCACAGGAATCCAGGTAGAGCACACAGTTTGGGTTAAATCCAGGAACAGAGGTACTTCTATCCAGAAACAGGGAAAGAGTGCTCCTTCCAGTTCAAGGGCCAGGAAAGAGAGTCCTCAAGTGCAATTGTCACTCTCCAAGTTGCTCCTCCCTCCACTATCATCATTGTCAATATCTTCACTTTTGTCTCCTCCTTGTATTTCAGTGCTTATCTTCTTTACATTCTTTGAGGATGCAAAGTTTGTCATATTTATTTTGTAGGCCTCTCGTAATACCTCACAATTCCTAGTGTGTATTAATAGATAAATATATATTTGTTGAATAACTAAATAAATATATCATATCTACTTATAAATTATAATTCATTTTTATTTGTAATCTATATTCTTATTGATTGGAATGGATCATTAAGTATATTTATACTTTTACATAAAAGTCTCCTTTGAATGACTCAAACACCCATGATTAAACATAGGAATTTATGGACAAGCAACAGAGGGGAGAATATGGCTTTCTTTTACTCCTTTCTCCTTTGTGTCTTTAAAACTAAAATATTTTGAATTATACTTCAGAACCCATAACTTTATTTTGTATTCCCCTTTCTTACTCTTTCTTCTTTCAAAGTGATAGGAAAAAAAAACAACAACCCAAATCCTTATTTAAAGGAACCTAGAAAACCTAGTAATTTAGCAAACATACAAGCACACACATATATAAAGCAATATGGGACCATTACAAGTCTAATAATCATTATTATTTTCAATTTTTTAATATTGAAATATTACTTAGAAAATGAGATAAAAGTTAGATCATCTAGTTTTACCTTCTCTTCTTTATCCCTATTTTTTAATTTCTAAAATTTTATCTATAATTTCCATTTTAATATCAGTTATTTAGGTAGATATTTCCCTTTACTCCTGTCCCCCACATATACACCAAGAGATAATTCCCCTGTATCAAAAGAGAAATACTTAAGTAAAACAATTATTTCAGAAAACACATGCAACATTACACACCCAGAGTTCTCCATGTCTTTAAGTAAAGGAAGTAGTTATATTTCCTCATGTCTTGTTGATTTTTTAGCATTCTTTTCATTTATATTTTTGTGGTCTTTGCTTAAACTGTCCTCTTGGCACTGCTAATTTACTCTGTTTCTGTTCATGTAAGCCTTCCCCTGTTTCTCTGAATTTTTCACACTTGAAGTGTGTAATAATTCAACTATACTTAATGACATACATGCACCATATTTTAGAGAGCCATTTCTTAATTAGTAGGTACCACCTTTGTTTCCAGTTTCTTTTTGCTACCCCCAAAATGTAATCATTTTTTTCAAGTAAGGAAGGGTGTTATTGATTATTCCCATGACACAGAAGGGTTTCCAGGAGAAAATGGGGGTGTTGGACAAAAGCACCATCACGTGATGAATTGTAATCCAAAACAACAAGTTAAAAACACCGAAGTTGGGGTTGCAAGTGACAGATAATGGCTTTCTTTGCTCCTCTAGTTTGCTCAGGATTTATTACCCTTTGTATATATCATGGCCCCATTTTGACCTTCTCTTGGTATGTGTGAGATTTTGGTCTAAGCTCAGTTTCTGCCAGAATGCTTTCCCGTTTCTCCAGGAATTGTCAAATAGTGAGTTCTTACCTTAGTACCTAGCAAACACTAAATATCCCTGTCCTTTACTTCCGCACATTTTTACCTCATCTCCTCAGTGATTCCTCTTCCTTAACCAGGATTGGATTATTTTTTTCCCTTTTAAACATTATTTTATTTGGTCATTTTCAAACATTATTCATTAGAAACAAAGATCATTTTCTTCCCCGCCTCCCCACCCCTCCCTTTGGCGATGAGTGATTCCTCTGGGTATCACATGTGTCCTCGATCTGAACTCATTTCCATGTTATTGGTTTTTGCATTAGGGTGTTCATTTAGAGTCTTTTTTTCAATCATATCCCCTCCACCCCTGTAGTCAAGCTGTTACCTTCCCTCCATGTTTTTATTCCCACCGTTTTTCCTCTGCTTGTGGGGAGTGCTTTTTTCTCCTTAATCCCTGCAGGTTGTTCAGGGACATTGCAGTGACACTAATGGAAAAGTCCATTATGTTCGATTGTACCACAGTGTGTCAGTCTCTGTGTACAATGCTTTCCTGGCTCTGCTCCTTTCGCTCTGCATCACTTCCTGGAGGTTGTTCCAGTCTCCATGGAATTCCTCCACTTTATTATTCCTTTGAGCACAATAATATTCCATCACCAACACATACCAATATTTGTTCAGCCATTCTCCAATTGAAGGGCATCCCCTCCTTTTCCAATTTTTTTGCCACCACAAAGAGCACAGCTATGAATATTCTTGTACAAGTCTTTTTCCTTATTATCTCTTTGGGGTACAAACCCAGTAGTGCTATGGCTGATTCAAAGGGCAGACAGTCTTTTATCGCCCTTTGGGCATAGTTCCAAATTGCCCTCCAGAATGATTGGATCAATTCACAACTCCACCAGCAATGAATTAATGTCCCACCTTTGCCACATCCCCTCCAACATTCATCACCCAAAATATAATCATGATTATTTTTCTTTTTGATATCCTTGGTATATAATTTCAGTAGTGGAATCCTTGTATCAAAGGTTATAAAAAGCTTAATGAATTTTCTCATATAATGGTGAATTTTTTTTTTATTTGCCTTCCCCAGAATAGATAAGTTCACAGCTCTAGGGACAGTGAATTAGTATGCTTGCTTCTCACAGAGGCTCCAGTATTATCTAATTGAATCATGTGTCATTTTTTAAAATATAATTATCTATACTTGCAGTGAAATCCAAGTTTTTTATTATTTGTATTTTTATTATTACTGGTTTGGAACAATTTTTTTATGGGAGCTGACAGGTTGTAATTTTTTTTAAAATCTGATTTGTTCTCTAATAGAGAATAATTCTTAACTAATATTGTTTGTTAATCCCCTTTATACCTTGGATAGAGGCTTTCCCCACAAATATTTAATGACAATTCCAAATGTCATTTATTTTTTATGTGAAAAACTCTAGTGTTTTTTGTGCAAAAACACTTAAAATATTTTATGTAGTTGAAATGATTGACTTTTAAAAATCTCCTCTATCCCTTATGTATTTCCACTCTTCCACTCCTCTCTTATCCTGTCCTCTTGTTATGCCTAAAAAATAGACTAGCTCAGTGTAACTAAGTCTATGATCATTTATATTTCTTTCATGTATAGCATTCATTTGGAACTTTTTTTTATAGCAAATGATATAAGATTCTGACCTAAATCTATTTTGAGTCAAACTGTTTACTAGTTTTACTAACATTTCTTGTCAAATAGATACATTTCACAGATATTTAATGCTCTTGGGAAACCTCATAGTTTTAGAGGTAAGTAAATTAAGGCTAAAGTAAATTACCTGGTAGAAAAAGTCTAGAATGAAGCCTAAGGAGGATTAAGAAATATGTTTGTTTTGGGGGCCCTCTTAATTGAAAATCTTGGAAATGTAAAATTAGAATTTGTTACCCTCTAAACTATGATCCCCAGCAAAAATATGATTCTGAGAACTCCACTCACTTCCTGTCATCATGTGTTGACATAAACAGGATATAAATTGGGTGGAGTTCTTTGTCTGTTTTTTTTTTCTTCCTCTCAGTAGCTTTAGTGGAGCAGGTACTTTGAGCAGGAAGAAAACTTAGTCACGTGGTTCTACTTTGTCAGATAATAAACTTTATAAAAATAATATTTAAATTATTGGATATTAATTTAAGTTTCAGAAGAAGAGCCATTAATTCATAGAAAGATGTGAAGGGTGAAGTTTCAATACATGTATTCCATGACTGGAGTGAGGGTGGATTAAGCAGAGTAAAGGAAGTCCAGTTTGTAGCCTTTTGAGAACTGAGAAGATGGCTGGTCACTTGACCTTTGTAAGAATAATTTAGGGTTGTGTCCTAATCTATATTTAATTTTTGGTCACCAGAGTATATCCCAAATAAAATGCCCAAGTCACTTTGGAAATCTATGGTGGTTTAATCAATATAGGATTTCACCTGCCTGGCCTGTGCCAGGGGGGAGTTCAAAGTCCTCCGCCACAAGGTTTCTGAAGAAGATTAGAGGCTTCTAGGATAGTGTTTGGAAGGTAAAGGAGGAAAAATCAGCCTAAACTCCAACAGAGCTCAGAGAATATGCCTCACCTGAACTAGGTTACTAGGCTTCCTCCAGTATGGTATCAATGAAAACTCACTGCTAAACAGGACAATAGCTGCCACCACACCAAGATGCTGAAAGGCTCAGGATGCTCCCGCCAGCCAAAGAGGTTGGAGAGAGGAAGTGATGCGAAATATACAGACAGTTTTCCATCACTTTCCTGCATCTCGCCTGTACCAATGGTAGCTTAAGCTTGACTTAGGACAACCCAGGGGTCTGTCAGTTGTTTCTGATTTGACATTTGCCAGCACAGGTCTATCATACACCATTCTCCTAGATACTTAATCCTTAAGTATGGGTGTAGATATTCCTGATTTTGTTAGACTAATCTAGAGAAATGTAGACTAATGTAGAGAAATCTAAAGTTCACACCTTCCTTGACATTAATCGTCTTATTTGACTATTGATATTGGTTGGTTTCATTATATCTAAGGTCTCTTTCATCCTGTGGTCCTTTGAAACACTGAGATTCCATGATATTTCATATGTTCTTATGATGAAAATATTAAAATATTCATCAATTATTTTACTATGTTAAATGACAGTTTTCACATACTGTCATTCACATATACATATTTGAAATAGTTAGCTTCTATATGCCACTCCAAATCAAAGGGAAAATGTTAGAATGTTATAGATATTTAAAATTTAATAGGGACTATAAATCTAAGAAGTTGAGAACTAATTTTCTGACACTTAAGATATTTAGAGCAATATTGCAAGGAAACATATACATTTTTAAGATGCAAAAATATTAAAATGTCTTAGAGAAGTTAGAGAATTCCTCCAAGTGACTCCCTTTAAAAAAGGCCCAGAAGCCTAGCAAACTCTTTATTTCCTATTAGCTGCCCTGCTTGATTTTTATTTCACCATCAATATGTCCCCATGCCCAGTACTGTTTGATCTCCTGCTTTTTAATCTCTCTCTGTTTGTAGTCTTCTCTCATTACATCTTAAGCTCTTTTGAAGATAGAGATTGCCTTTCTTTTTTATTTGTATCCACAGTGTTAAGTAATGGGGCAACATAGATGATGTTTAATAAATATTTATTGTATTATGCTATAAGTTACAGCAAGAGTCTACAAAATTTATTCATTGCAACCACATAGTCTTTATTCCAGAAATATACAACAATAAAGCCTGATTAAATATTAGGAACATTAGAGCATGATATATTAAAAATAAAAAAAACATATATGTATGTGCATATATATCTTCATATTTCATTATGATTCATTTCATTTCACTATGACTTCATTATTGAACGAAGAACTAATTTTTGAAGCACCTCTACCCAGAGAGATGATTATATGTTACTTAGAATTTTAAGAGATTTTCCTAGGGGTTTTGAGACAAGTGATTTGCCTGTGGCCACATAGTAAGTAATTATAATTTTAATTACATAATGGTAGTAGCTAGTTTATTATGTCTTTTGATTCTCACACAAACTGTGAGAGATAAGTACTGTTCTTATCCCTAGATTATAGATGAGGAAACTGAGGTAGACAACTGTAAAGTGGCTTGCCCACTATCCCACAGCTAGCAAGTGTCAGATTTGAACTCATTTTCCTAGTACTCTATGCACTATGCCTGCATCTCACATGAGTGATGCTATGAAGGAAAAATTGCAAGTTTGAGAATAGATTGGATATATGTGTGTAAGTGATAGTGATGAGTCTAGGAAGGCACTGAAGTTGTGAGTCTAGATGAATGAGAGGAGGGTGATGCCTTCAAATGTAATACCTGGCAGAGGGATCAGCTAGGTAGCACAGTAGATTGAGCACCAGGCCTGGAGGTGGGTTCAAATATGGCCTCATTCACTTCTTAGCTATCTGACTTCAAGGAAGTCACAACCCTGTTTGCCTGGCCCTTGCCCTTCTCTCTTAAAATTGTTATTAAGACAGAAAGTAAGGGAGCTAAAACTCTGTAGCTGCAGTTCCAAAACTGAGGTAAATACAATAAACCTTTCTTAGTTTTAGTTCTCATCAATAGACTGAGAATGATAAAAGCATTTACTTCATAGAGTAGTTGTGGGGATGAATGGAGAAGACATATGTAAAGCTCTTATGAACCTTAAAACTATCTTTAAATTGTATGATTACTCTTATTTACATTCAAAGAAATGTGAATTGTCAAGTTGACAAATTCGTGAACAACCAAAAAGGGGAGTTGTAAGAGAGGAGAGCAGATTCATCACGCTGGAAGACCAACTTGAGCAGGGGCAGGGCAGGAAGGACGGAGAATTCTGGTGAAAGACCTGATCTGCCTCCTCTCTCCACCTTTTAGCTCCATTCCATCTCTACCATACTCTAGTCCTGAATTGAGTGGTGGGGGATTCCATTTATCACCCTCCATTACACCAGCAAGTAGAAGCAATAACATGAGCTAGAACATTTCTTTGAAGGAGTCATAGGAAGAGAGACATATTAATTCACTGTTGTTAAAATTGGTAAATATTGTAAATGTTCTGGGAGAACAAAAACCCAAAAATTTACAGTTATCCAAGAAAATTACTAAATAGTTCATATCCTTTGACCCAGATACTCACTAATAGGACCATGTCTGAAGAAGGTTACTGACAACAAGGAAATACCCAAAGGAACAACTATATTCATAGCAGCATTATTTGTGATAATGAAAAGCTGGAAACAAAATATGTTCCCAACATTTGGAGTATGGCAGAACAAATTATGGCACATGAAAATGATGGAATAGCACTATGCTGTAAAGCATGACAAATATGAAGAATGCAGAGAAACATGGGAATTCTTTTATGAAGTGATGCATAGTGAAGAAAACAGAGCCAAAAGAAAAATATGCACAATGACCTTACCAATAAAAATCAAGTCTAAATGGAGAGACAATAAAACTCTGGTCAAATATAATAGCCAATGATATCTCTTTACTAAAGTTAATGCACACAGCTCTCTTCTATACCTGAGATTGGAATATAGTAAGAGATAATAAATGCTTGTTGACTGACTATTAAAAGGAAGTAAATTGACTATATTCTAGAGAATACCTTTTGTCAGAGTATTTCAATATTAGTAGAGAAGTGCTTGTTTCACACACACACATACACAGCATTATCAATAGATTAAAAAAAATAAATGAATTACTCCTTAATTTGTTACATAAATGTTTATCGGCCTATGTGAGTTCAGTTAAAATGAGATACACTTCCATACACATATATGTATATATCAACTAGCTAATGCCCATCATTAAGCAGCAAATGGTTTATTTAGCAGATGTTTGAAGTCTTTATGACTGGCTGATAGCATATAGAGATTGTTCTTTATTACACCTGGCAAATTGATAAATTCTATTTGTGTTTATTTTTGTTTCCAAAGGCAATTTGCTGATTTATTTTTTGGGGGGAGGAAAGGTGTTATTAAATATATTTTTGATGTGCTAACACTCCTGATGAAAAGACTTAGTTAAACAATTAAGTTAAGAAGAGAGGTATGAATTCAGACAAAAACATAGTCATTTAAAATGTGTAACATATTCAAATATAAACATAACTATGACAGAAATAGTATTACAATTGCTGGTTGTGGAGTCAAAGTTCAAATTTTGGTTTCAGTATTACCTATTACTCTCTGAACTTCAGTTCCCTAATCTGCAAAAAGGGAGGGTTGATATAATAAACTTTCATATCCATAATATGCTCTTTAAAATATTTCATCAATATAGAGAGTTAGTAGGTAGTCATCTGTCCTAAAACTAGCTTGTCAGTTTCAGAGATGGTGGTTGCTATGGTGGGGTAGTAAGTACGCAAACAGGGCTGTCAGTCATTCCTAATCACCCTCACATTTTGGGGGGCTAGAATACTTCTCCCATTTGGTTCTATTTCTCCAGTCACTTCTTTATCCCTGTCTCTAGTAAAGGAATGGCTTCTGGTTAAAACCAGGACCATTTTTAAAATGGTGGATCCTTTCCTTAGTACCAGTTCCTCTAATTACTTAGAACTGTCTGTTGATCTCCTTACCTAGAAAAACCTTAGTAAAAATATTCACTCTACCATAGGAAGATGTGAAAACAAATCAATATCTCTCTTCTCTGGCTCTGAGCCCCCAGTCAAATATCTCCCTCTGACAAAATATCTTGGTTTTAAATATATCTTTCTCCCTCCTGAGGTTTCCCAAATCATCCTTCCCAATGCTGCATTCAAATGATAATATTCCCATTTTAGCAACTCAAGCTGTTAGCATGCTTATCTAATTTGCCATTTGAAGATGAGTGTAGTTTTTAAAGAGGGAAATATAAACAAACCTTTAACAAAGATAATCCTCCTGCTGAGGGGAATATTTAGTTCACCTTCTCCTGGAAGACAGAGAAGAAAAGGGAAGAAAGGAAATGGAGAATCACCAACTTGAGTCTTCCATTTGGACAGTTTTCAGAAATGTAAGTTCTGCCTTTATGTACCTAATGACTCTGGAATCTGACTCTTGTTACTTCACATTTATAGCTCCGCTCTCATTTTCAGCCATCAGCCCTCTGTGGTTTCCCTATTATATCTTCAATGTGACTCTCAGAGTTACTCCATTTTTCTTTTCTCCTGATTCCAAAAGATGAGAGGTACCACCTTATGAGGGATAGCTTATTACTCATATCATTCCCTTCCCCATGTCCCAAGGTCAAAACAATACTCCCTAAGAGTAAAGGAGGGATAAAAATGGGAGATTTTTTTCATGAAACCAGCAAGCATCCATCTTTAACATACTGATTTCCTTGGAGAAGTGGTCAATACAGTGTTACTAAATTTCCAAAGATGGTCAAAGTAACAGGTTAAAAAAGAGCCAGTCAAACAAGAGGAAATTGGGGGAAAAGATTTAAACAACTGAAGAAAAGAAATTATAATTTCATTTGATGATATGGGTCAAACAATGAAGGTTTTAGAAAAAAAAAAGATTACTATGTTTACCAGCAAACGAGAGGTAAAACAACAGCAAATACTGCAAAAAGAAAACAATACACTCACAATGCTGTTTCACTAGAGGAAATCTTCTGAGCCTACTTAAAAACTAGTGAGATATAATGAGTTAAAGGAACATCAGAGTGGACTTTTTGGGAGATATGGTGGAATAATCACATCCTCTTATAGTTTCTGGTAAAGAATAGGAAAATGAGCCATAATCTACCATGCTTCAAAAATTTTGTGAATAGGTATTTTAATTGTAGAAAGCATATCAAAGAAAGGTTTGGAATTTCTTGGGTTAAGGTTAGAATTCTATGATTCTCTAAGTCTGTGATTTTATTAATGTTAGATACATGGTCATCTCTGAACATTTCATAACTGTGAACTTTTAATTTCTCATACAGTGAACTTTTAATTTCTATATCCCAAATTATTCCTCAATTTGAATTTGTTCAAAATTTCACAAGTCTAGCTTGCTTATAGCAAATGAAACTTTCACCAAACAAAACTGAATTTTTTATTTATTTTTATTTAATAAATTATTTACATGTTTAATAAAGTTGAAGCTAGGTGGCACAGAAGAAAGAGTGAAGACTTGGAAGCAATAATACTCGAGATCGAATCCTGCCTCAGACACTTAATCTGTCATTCCTTGTACAAGTTATTTAAATTCTCTTTGCCTCAGTTACCTCATTTTTCAAATGAAAATAATTATAACACCTATCTCACAGAGTTGTTTTCATAAGTTTTATGCCAAGCATTTTGCAAACCATAAGATGCTTCATAAATTCTAGCTATTATTATTATGACAGTATTTATATTCAGAATTGTCCAAGTGGATCTTTTAAAAATACAATTTCACAATAGAATCTACTACCTATCAATTGATAAATCTTTCTAAATCATTTATTTTTTATGGTTTCATTCAATTACATTCTGGCAGTTAAATGTTTACTATAATGAGATACTTTAAATAAACACAATGTCCTAAAACAGATTTCCTTGTCATGTTAATTCCATTGTATATTACTATGAAAATCTCAGCAATATGCAGTACCAAATAATTAATTATATCTTCTCCTTTCTTAAAAGAACTTTTTAATTTAGTGAAAGATGATGATTTCAAAGAATAATCTAAAAATGAAAAATAAATAGAGTAAAATGTTTAAAATGTAGTTAAATTGTAACTTAGAATATTTTCTGCTTAGACAGAATTCTGAGTCTCTTTACTGTCCAAAGTTACTAAATTGAGAGCAAAAGTCAAGAAATCCTGATTATGGTATTTAAAGTTGCAAGGAATATTAGAGATCATATAAGACATTTTAATAGATAAGAAAAAAAAAGATCCAAAGAGGTGACAGCACTTGTCCAATGTCAAATAGATGACATTACCAGTGATTGAGTTTTAACTCAGTTCTCCTGATTCCAAATCCAATATTCTTTTTATAATAGTAGGTAGATGAGTATAATGGAAAGAATATTGTACTTGAACTCAAAATCCTGCCTCTAGTATTTACTAGTTAAATGGTCATGGGGAAATCATTTAATTTTTCTCATCTTCTAGTTCCTCATATTTAGATAAGATATACTAATACGTTATTGAGATGGTACAAATTGTTTTGCAAAGGTTAAAAACTATGTAAAGACCATTTATTAATAGTATTATACCATGTATATTTTCATCCCAGTTTGCATTTTACTGAGCATTTTAAAATTTTATTTTTCCTCTTTTCATCTACAAAATTAAACTAATAATACTAATAAGCCTACTTCACAGAGATTCGATGTGGAGGAACAAAGTGCCATACTGTTTTCCAGTGCACATATTAGTTCACTCATATTGAGTTACCAAATTGATCTTTATAAAGGAAAATGCTAGCAACAAAATTTTTTCACTTGACATTTTCCCAAGGTTCCCAGTACCCTGTGGGGGTAGCTACATTTCAAAATGCAAGTGGGAAGACACATTTTTTGACTTCAGCATAAAAACATAGCTATTGGCAGAAGAAAACCTCCTTTTCTTATAGGGGAAAACAGGGTCATTTTAGCTTGTACTGTATTGTTCCTAGAAATATCACATGATTTTTTTGGAAGGACATTAGAATACAACAATTATCATGAGACAAGAAACAATTATCCATCTAAATCAATATCCTGTCCGCCAGTGGCCAGTGGAAGGCATTAGAGAAAGGCATTAAGGTCCCTAGAGTACACCTCATTTCCCATTAGCAAGGTAATGGTAGGCTTGTAGTGGTACAGTAGGGTCATTGTGTACAAGAAGGCACCTACATATCCACCTCTGAATGATCTTTAGAGTTACGGAGAAATAACCTTTTAGGTTTTTTTTTTCCTCACTACCTTTGCTAGAGCCAGTGTTTTTCTTACTCATGTAAATGTCTGAAATAACAAGCATTCTGTGAATTCTTCAGAAATTTGATAGACTCTTCCCTTCCTCTGTTCCCTTTCTATCTCTCCAACTCCCACCTCAAACCAGGAACCTTTGGTTCCTGGGAAACTGAATATTTTGCCAAAGAATAATGCTTGTATTCACTTGTCCAATTGTTTTGGGAAATAACTAGAGAAGGTAGAAATGGCTTGGGCATGAGCAGAGTGGTCATTGTGAATGGCTCTACTGCCAAATGGAATTTTCATAAGCCTAGGAATTCTTTATTAGACTAGATTTGCAAGTTTCTTGTATAGCTCCAGTGCTTTTCAAATAGTTTTGGATTTTTTATATGAGAGACCCATTATTTCAGTGCAATTGAGTGAAAGGGCATAAGTAATCATTAAGAGCCTAGATCCTTTACGATGCCTTCCATATTGGTTTTGAAAAACTGGTGACCTCAGAAATTAAGCCTCTCATTTACCAGAGTAAATAGAGTAGAATGAACAAACAAGCATCTTCATTTTGTTCTTGTTCCCTTCCCCCATTCAAGGGATTTTTTCCTTTTTCCCTCACTTATGTTTTATTGGTAATTTGTTACACCCAGTGGAAGGCGCTGGAGTCTTAGCAACAAGATCAGGTGATAAACAAAACAAAATGCATTTAATTTGACTCAGTGTATTACAAGCATTATAATCCCTCTTCTGATTTCAACATGATCGACTAATCTCATCTTCTCAGAGGGATAAACCTTGTCTCAGCCATGATGACAGGCTTAGCAAATGATAAAAAATTAGGGCATTCTCAATGCTTATGTACTGTAACGACAGATAAGGCATGAGGATGAAGAACCAGCTACAAGTGGTTATTTGTAGAAACGCATTAGTTTGAGTGGTTAATGTTAGGAAGATATAATGTAATCTACAGTTAAATGATAGTTATACCAAATAAGGGGACAATTCCTCTGGCAAATTTAAACATGGAGGGAAGAGAGATTATGAAAATTTCTGTATTTATTGACTGAAAAGAAGCTACAGGAATGTTCTATTTTCACAAAGTATCTTTGAGTAATATACTTTTATTTAAGGAATTGTTTGGGTAATTGCTTTGGAAAAAGAGAACAACATATATATGCATACATATATATTTATATGTTTATTTACCTTTTTTTTAAATCACAAAAAACCCTCCAACAAAAATGAAAAGTTGTGTTGCAATTTGCATTTCTAGCTAAAAATTTATCAGATTGAAAGGTGAGAATCTTAGGTTGAATAAAATGTCAACACATTGCATTATGAAGAAAATGTAATTCTGTGCTGTGCAGATACTACTAAATGTTCTATACTCAACCTTGTTTAGAAACACACACACACACACATACACACACAGATATACCATTCTTCTATTCTAGTTTATTTTAAGTATGATGAAATGAATGCTAAATAAAATGAAATTGTTCTCTTTACTACAGCCACATGAATAGTTTTATACCAGCTTTCTCAACTGCCTTTAAAGTATCAGAGTATCATCATGTCATATATATTCCTGCAGCAGATGTAATACACTCACATCTGCACATCAGAGCAGGATTAAATTAGACTATTGTAACACAAGACATAAACAATCCTCTAAAAGTTCTTTATACAAAGTATCATATTTTCCAGGGAAGTCTTGGGGCTAGAAGGAGATAAAAGGTTGAATATAAAACATCTCAGAAAGTGTTGGGAGTACTGTGGTTCTAGGGGAAAATTAATATGGCATTGTCTCTGTGATTCCATCTATTTCCTCAGATCCCACTTCTCTGAATAGCAGACAGTTTCAGGAGAGCACAATTGCCAAAGGCCAACTCGTGACTTGGTCTAGCCTAATAAAAGTTTGGAGTGACCTGGTCAAAAAAATAACAGTAAAACCTGATGGAAATGACTTAAGTTTTATTTATTTATTTGACAAGATTGCTGCAGGTAACTTGGTCTAATGGACAGGTAGCATTCCTTGAGGGTCAGATATCTGAAATCCAGTCCCATCTCTTAGTTACAGACTGATCCCAAGCATTAGTCCTGTCCTGTCCCTCTTCCCCCAAACCCCCTTCAAAGATGAAGTAATAGGTAGGAGCTGAGAACTATTAACCCACTAACTAAATTAACTCACATTAAAATGTCAACCAATAGGGATTGCCTTGCCTTTCCATGGGGAGGTCCAAACGATGTACTTTCAGGCCAATTAGAAAGAGGACATATTTAGGTTTAAAAAGCCCTATAAACTCTCATATATTGTCTTTTGGTACAAATGTAGGAAGATAAAAGCTTTCTTTACTAATAGGTTTAGTATCCTATTATTAAAGGAAATCTTGCTTAGAGAGTTGCCTCAGTTAGCTCTTTCTTAAATTCCACATTAAACATTCTGGAGGTTCCAAATCTCAGGGAAAGGATTACTGCATGATTGATTTATAAAATCAAGAGATTTCAGAGACCATATCATCCAAGTCCCTAAATTTACAAATGATGAAACTGAGTTTAGGAATGTTAAGTGACTTGCCCATGGTCACAGAGGTGATATTTTTTTGGTTCTCCTCTCACCACTCTGACCATCCTGTCTCAGTCTTCTTTGCTAGATCATCTTACATATTCTACCCATGAATATCAATATACTGTAAGGAGTGGTTTTCACACTAATTATTATCTCTGCTCTTTTTCTTTGGTGATCACATCATCACACATAGATTAAATATTCTTTGTTGAGGACTTCCAATCTCTATAGCCAAACCCAATCTCTCCTGAGCTCTGTCATTTAGAGATTTCCAGTTAAAAATATACTGTAGGCATGCTAAACTCAATATATTAAAAAAACACTGCTCTGAGCTTCTTTAATTATGTTGAAAGTACTACTGCAATTCCAGTCACCCAAGTTCAAAAGTTTGATGGTGACATCTGTGACTCCTCATTCCATATTCTTACTCATCCTTCATATCTCATCAGTTATCAAGTCTTATCAATTCCATCTGCATAGTTTCTCTTGTATCTGTTTCCTCTCTGTTTATAGGTAACAACTCTTGCTCAGGCTTTCATGATCTCTCACTGAAATAGTCTCCAAATTAATATCTCTGTGATAGTTATTCCGCCATATAGCTTATTTTCCATGAAGGTAGCTTGTAGCTTGGTGATACAATGATTGAGTGAGGGATCAGGATTCAGGAAGATCTAGTTCAAAACCAGCCTTAACAATCCCTAGTAATGTGATCCTGGGCAAATCACTTGACTTCTGTCTCAGTTTCCTCCCTTGACAAGTGACAATAATAATAACACTTATCTCTTAGGATTGTTGTGAGGATTAAATAAGTATATATAGAACTAAACATAGTGCCTGCTTCATACAAGGCATTATAAAAATGTTAGCTGGTAGTATTATGCAGGCTTTAAAGTGAATTTCTTAAAACACAAGTCTGGCTATGTTATTTCCATATTCAATAAGTCTAAGTGCTTTCCTATTGCCTTTGCCTCAGATATACAGTCCAATGCTTGGCATTTAGTCTCATAAAAACTGTCTTTAACCAAACTTTTCTGACTTTGTATAGTTTTTTTTTTCTTTTACAAATACTAATGTTCAAGAAAACTAGCCTTTTTACCTTTCTTCCCATCCAAGTCTTCATCTCCTACTTACATGCTCTTGTATAAGTTGTCCATTGCTTCAGGAGTTCCCTTCCTCTTTACATCTAACTCAGGATCCTTATTTCCCCTCAAAGCTCAATTGAAGCATCACCTTTGCATAAAGCCTTTCCTGATCATGCAAAACACTAAAGTTTTGTCCTGAAACTACCTTTTAATCATTTCATACATATTTTATATAAAAGAAGAACCAGACCTATAATTTAATTGATAGGAGGAAATTCTTTCCAAGTAGTCAAGTCAGAACCTGTGCAACTTAGGGTCTTAGTAGCCATCTTGGAATAATGAGAAGTTAAATAAATTACCCAGAGCCATAAAGCCAGTGTGTGTCAAAGGCAGGTATTCCAGATCATCTATAGCAGGGGTCCCCAAACTATGGCCTGCTGGTCACATGTGGCCCCCTGAGGCCATGTATCTGGCCCCCACCACAGTTCCAGAAGGGGCACCTCTTTCATTGGTGGTCAGTGAGAGGAGCATTGTATGTGGTGGCACCACAAAACGTGGTATTACTCACGTACAGTACTACTTCCAGTGGCTTTGTGTGGCACCTTATCCTTTGTGTGGCACCTTAGAAAGAGGCGCCATGCAAAGGATTAGGTGGCTGCACAAAGGAAGACATCAGCATGGGGAGCAGAGATCTGGGGGAGGGGGTTTCGCACTGTGTATACTGCTGCCCAGTTAGGGTTAGGGTTAGGGTTAGGTTTTTATAGTCTGTCCCTCCAACGGTCTCAGGGACAGTGAACTGGCCCCCTGTGTAAAAAGTTTGGGGAAGCCTGATTACAGGTTGTATACAAACAGCTAGCTCCCAGTCTGGATAACTGTATCATATGAACACACATATTACGTAAGTATAGAAATAATTATATATATATATATATATATTGATAGATACCTGAACATATATAAAAACATTTATATTATGTTTTATAAGTATGTATATGTCTCAGTGTATATATATGCATATTTTTCTCCTTTTGTAGAATATAAGCTTCTTGAGGTAAAAAATTATTTCATTTTTGTTGTTTCACCATCATTTAATGCATTAGTTGGACAGTGAAAAATTAATAAATCCTTACTGATAAATCAACTGTTTCCTCTCCCTCTGTGCCCCATCCTCAACTTCACAATTGCCAAATATTGTCTGTCTTCACAACATTTCTCAAAATCACTCTCTTCTCTCTACTCACCTGGCTGCTGCCTCAATTCAGGATCGTAGTACCTCTTGCCTACATTGCAGCTATAGTTTTCTTCTTAATTGGTCTCTGTCTCTGGCACCTCTCTTCTAAAATTTATCTTATACACAGGCCCCAGGATGATGTTCATAAAGCCCAGTTCTGACTATTTTATCCCCTTGCTCAAGAAGTCTCAGTGCTTCACAATTGTTTCTAGAAATAAAAATGAAAACCCTTTTGTTTAGTGTTTGTAGCACTTCACAATCAAATCCCAGACTAACTTTATAGGCCTATTGAACATTTCTCTCTTTTAAGCACTTAGTATTCCAGCCAGACTGATCAATTTGCTACTCCCTGTAAACAAGTCTATCACCTGTCTCCATGCCTTTGTCCCAGGTCATTCCCCATTGCCCAAATACACTCATTCCTTCCTCTTGACTCATATAATTCCTAATTTCTTTCCAGGCTTAGCTGAAGTTCACCTACATGAGTCCTATTCTGATCTGCACAAATGCTTAGAAATCACTTGGTTTATATTTTGCATGGATTTACCCTTGTTTCTCCCCCAACTCAACTTCCCCCTCTACCAGCTAAAATTCTCAAAAGGTAATATTTCTTTATTTTAAATTAATTCATTAATTGACTTGTCAAAAAATCTTAATCTGGTCAATTGTTTCTCTCCATCATCTGTACCCCCTCAAAAAAAAGAAAAAAGGAACCTCCCTCCCCTAGTGTATGTGTATATATAGCACTTGTGGATACACTACTCACTCTGTCCCCTGGACATCACAAGACTTCTCTGGCTGGTAAATGCCAATGAGGAGGTGAACTTAAAGACCTCAACTCCTCCTCATTTCTTTATTACAAGAGCAGTGTGTCTTTGCTGGGACCTGGAAGACACAAGTGCATTCTGCCACAATTAAATTAAATATGAAATATCTGGGATAATCTATTACTGAGAACTCTGGTGATTATGGGAAAAATATATATTGCCATACTGTGATTTGGTTGGCAGAAATGTGAATTTTGGTTTCTCACAATGAGATGGATGTAAGTCATTTAATCATTGTAATGGGTATATTTGGGAGATGGGATTGGATGGGATTAAATGAACTTCTTTGGGCCAGTAATGAAGGTTTCACACTGTGGGTGAAAGGGTAGGCTT
This sequence comes from Monodelphis domestica, assembly GCF_027887165.1. Taxonomy (NCBI): domain Eukaryota; kingdom Metazoa; phylum Chordata; class Mammalia; order Didelphimorphia; family Didelphidae; genus Monodelphis; species Monodelphis domestica. The sequence continues at coordinate 227,842,638 of NC_077229.1, forward strand.
GCCCAGGCCTGAGCCTGGTCTAGAGTCCAGCACACTGAGCACTCAGTCACAGAGTAGGCAAAAGTCACTGGAAGTTGTAATTTATCCTTTAAGAGAGGTTTGGAGGGAAAAGGGAATTACTATCACTATTTCTCTAGCTAATGACCCCAGGAACTACACCTTCATGAGAAGGGTCTTCATAGAGTTTTTGGATTACTCTTATCACCCTCTCCTCTCTCACCTAAAAATCCTGAACCCTAGAACTAGCTATCTTACACTAACCCAAACCTCTTTTGATTGTTACTAGAGACAGTTACTAGTTTGTTACTAGTGGCAGATTAGACAGGGATCCAAGGGGAAAGATCCCAAGTCCCAAGACTCAGAACTCCCACTCAATGACAGCTGCAAATGACTGGATGTTGGTTCAGTCTAGCTCCAGGTTCAAAGATCTTCTTCCAAGGGAAACACAGGTACCAACAGCAGGGCAGATACAGAAACTTTACCAAGTATTTGGCAGCAAAATCCTTCCAGATGCTTGCAGTCAACAAACCCCCAGAGAGACTCCCAGCTCCTCAGGTCTCAGCTCAACCCTTCCTTTTCAACATTCCAGAATCTTTCCCCATGTGTCTGTCCTCTGAAGACCACCATCTCTTATTATAACTCTCTCTTCCTTATAACATCATTAATATATTGATAAACATTTATGAAATGCCTGTTATATGCCAGGCACTGTGCTAAGTATAAGAAATACAAAAAGAGGCAAAAAAGTCACTATCCTTAAAGAGATTATAATCTAATGGAATAATAAACATACAAATAAATATATACAGTTGTACAAGGGTTTGCTCTTTCTGTCTGTGTATATACACAGGAGATAGATTGTAAAGAGTTAGGAAAAGAGTAAAATAAAAGAAAGTAGAAAAACTGGTTATAGATGGCCTTTTTGAGAAATTTAGCTATAAATGGTAGATATATGGGATAATAATTAGTATCAATAAAAGGATTAAATGAGGCTTTTGGTTTTTTTTTCAGGACTAGAAAAAAAAAACATACATATTTGTAAGCAGTAGGGAATGAACCAGTAAGGAGAATGAAATTGGAAATTTGTGAAAGAGTAGGAATGACAGAGGGATTAATTTGTTTGAGAAATTTGAGTGGGATCACTTGAACAAGTAGAGGGAATATCCTCAGTAAGGAGTAAAGTCATTTGAATGATGGTCTATGAAGGAGGAGAAAAGTGGCAGAAGTCCACTTATTCATATAAAGGATCACAATCTAGAGAAGTAAGGTTGGTCAAAAGAAGATCTCTATATAGATCTGGAAATATTCCAGAATTTGTTTGAAAAGAATCCTTAGAGGTGGGATGAAGAGATAACTCTAGTTAGGTCTGGTCTGTGATCAGGTCACATATCCCATCCTGGTTCTTCCTGACTAGAAGATCCCAATGGGGATGTTGAAGGGGAGAGGGGTTTGCAACCTAATGCTGAGGGCTGAGCTGAGCAGAGTGGTCAATCTAGAGATCCAGAGAAGACCTGAGTTAAGATGGGAGCTAGGAAAGGGAGACAGTTTAACTGACAGCTAAGATTTCCTATTTGATCTGAAAATTGTATTCTACCTCCTGCCTGAGAGGTGGAAATTCCTCAGATGTCTCAAAAGGGACAGGGAAGCTATTCTTGAAAATCTCTTCAGACATAACACTTAAGGTTTTATCTTTTATTGAAAGAACTTAATATTTTTTCATCTACATAGAAATAACAAGAGTTGTGCTACTCAGCAAGAAATTGGGAAGACCAGATAAGTAACAGCTTCCTCTAATTACTACAGATTGTTCCTGAAATCATTAAAGGACATCTAGGCCTCCAGTTCCTGCATTGTGAGTTGTCCTGAGCACATTTGTTCCTTGTATATAATAACTATCATTTGTATGAGCTGCAAAGTGGCATAGTGGATAGAGTGTAGGGCCTGGAATCAAGAAGACTCACCTTCCTGAGTTTAGATCCCTCCTCATACACTTAAGAGATGTAGGGTCATAGACAAGACCCTTAACATTGTTCACTTCAGTTTCCTTATATATAAAATGATCAGGAAAAAGAAATGACAAACCACTTCAATATCTTTGCCTAGAAAACAGGGGATCAAGAAGATTTGGCTTAAACAACTGAACAACTATAGTTATTTATATAGAACCTTGAAGTTTGGAAAGCACTTGCCAGTTATCTGATTTGATCTACATAATTGATTTATGAGATGAGTGTTAATATTCATATAAAGATAAAGAAACTGAGACTGAGAAAGTTTTAAAAATATTCCAATTTGCACAGTTAGTTAGGGTCTCAGAAAGGATTCAAACTCAATTCTTAACTGACTTCAAGTTCTTCACTGTCTTCACTATTCCACATCTCGGCCCATATATATGCCTCTTTGTTCATGCTCTGTAATTTTTCACCTGTCCTTCCTCACAGACACAGTGTTATTGATAGGTAAGTGAGTCCCAGTTTTATGGGTGTAGTATTATTTTAATTATTCTTGGTTTTCTTTTATTTAAAATATATCTTTGCTAAAAACTTAAAGGAAAACCATGCAGGTTGGGACTCAGAAGTTAAAGATGAGTATTAGAATCCATTCCTCCCACCATGGTTGTCCCTAGAATACTAGAAAGTAAGTTGTAGTATCATGGTCACCCCATTTGAGAGTCCTCTAACTCAGTACATTGTGACTGCAGATTGGGATATGTGGATCAACCAGGTGTGAGAAAGGGGCAGGGCACAGTGTCCCTTTCATCTTCTGTACATCTCACTTTCTCCAAATCCTATGGGTACACTTCAGTAGGTAGTTCTTGAGTATTTTAACAAATCCACTTAAGGAAATATGAGATTATTAATATGTGATGACTTGAATTTTCCCCAAAGGTAAAATGCTCTCCTGAAAGAAAAAGGGGTTGAAAAGTGTTGAAAGTTTAAAGAGGTAAAAAAAAAAAGATTTTGAATAGTCACTTTGGAAAACAGCAAAGAGGAACTGGAAAGAATGGCGACAATAAAGATGAAGAAGAGAAGAGGTTGCAGAGGAATAGGAGCCGAAACATGAACCAGAAGTGGCAGGATAGATGTAAGAGTATTTCATTTCTTCCTGGTTCTGTGAGTAATAGATATAAGAGAAGGAAAATTATTTTGGAGACAGTGAGCATGTCTTCATCCAGGAACCCATCTTAAAATATGAGAGCAAGCCAAAGGAGAGAGATCAAAAAGAAAAAAAAATGGGGAAAGGAGAGTCTAACAGTAAAATAGGGGATTCAAGAGAGACAAGGAAAGAGGAGGATAGAGCAAGAGACTAGGAAAAATATAGGCATGAGCCAGATGGGGATGGCTGAACACTTGAATCAAAAATCATGTGATTGTAGAGCTGATTAGAACTAGAAAGGACTTCTGATACTTTTTTATTTCTAGTCCCCTTCTTTTGCAAATGAGCAAAGTGAGACTTGGGGAGAAGGTTATGTGACTTGTCCATAATCATATAAATACTAAACAAGATTTAATGTTAGGTCCTTTGATGCAAGAACCAGTTGCCTTTCCATTAGGATTTTATTTTAAGAATTAAGGAATCAGAGATAAGGATTTTGTAAAAATGGAGCAGAAGAAATACCTTTTGAAGTGCCTCCAACTCTTTTGGGTATGGGCTCACATAAATGTCCAAGGGTAGATGATGTAATGTTCATTTGACTAGCTAATCATCTAATTTGCCAGGAACTTAACAGAAATGAAGTTAGAATGGTAAAAAGGAGGGAAGAGTTTTGAATGCCATACTGAGAAGTTTGTCTTTAATTCTACAAGGTATAGGGAATCACAGACATTTTTTTAGCAGACTAAAGTGCTATCATACCTATGTCTCTTAAAGATTATTATGATGATCTATGAAGAGGATGACCAATAATATGGCTAGTACAATAATACAAGGAAGAGGTTATTAGTGAGAAATAGATAAAATCAACTGCATAGAATCAATAGGAACAGATAAAATCAACTGTATAGAATCAATAGGACCTAGCAACTGGTTGGATTTTGGGGGTGACAATAGAAAGAGGAAAGAGTCAAAGATGACTTTGCTGTGAAAAAGAATACAAAGAAGCACACAAGACATGGTTCTTGGCCACAACAAGCTTCTAGTAAATTTAAAACAATAATATACATATAGTAGTAGCATGGTACAATGAGAATATTGTTTTACAAAGAGTCAGAATACTTTGATTCAAATTGTATGTCTAGCCATTTATAGCTAATAATACCTGATGTATTTTCTCCCTAAGGTTAATAAGAGGACTGATTTATACATTTTATATAATGTCTATGTGTTTTTATGTATGCATATGTATTATATATATATATCAATATTTACACATATATACATTTTAAATACATAGTATATACATACATAGAGATGTAATATATGTACATAGTTTTGTGGACCCCAGAAATCTATACAAATATATTTTTAGAAAAGAGAACAGATAACCTAATATATAGGAAACTGTAGTCAAACAAATTAATTAACAAAAAGCAAAAAATAAACAATTCAACCACAATTTAAAAACAATAATATAGGAACTAAACTTTTTGGTCAGACCTTCTAATTTTCCATTCAGGAATAGGTAGTTTGTAAATATCAGAAAGAAATAGTATTTTATTTTTCTTCTGTCTGGAATAGATACTTTTAAAGTAATATCTGTTTTCATAAAAATTCTATCCTACCTATGTATAGTGCACTGGTCTGGATAATTAAAACAAATTGAACAATGCATTTTAAGATTTCCAATTTTTTATTATAAGTTTTTATGGTGCTTTAGGGATAAAAAGTCAAAGAATTTCAGGTTTTCAGATAGGTTAGTTGGTGATTTTAGTGAAGCTTGAATTAATTCAAGACATGTCAACTCTTTCTGCAGCTAGTTAATGAAGGCCTCTTCTTCATCTAACTGGTCTTGACATAAAGTATAGGGTTTCTAGTGAAAAAAGAAGATGGCTTGTTTTATATCTAGAATTTTTATTCTACCCCTGAAGACTTTTTGTCGAGGATATAAAACAACTGAGGATGTCTATAGGGAATCATCATCTCTTCATGGCAGGCAAGAAATTCCAAAAATGTTTAGTCTGTTTTGCTCCATGCTCCTGAAGAAAAGGTTATATTTCCTTTTTCAGTGCCTATAATCTTTTTAGAACCTTCTCTTTATTGTGCCCATAAACATCACAGTGGAGCAGCAAATCATCACAGTCTGGAGAAACTCCATCAAAGAAACCACCTAGCAAATGAGGCTTAAAAGTTGATGTCCATGATGCTTGAATTAACTCATGTCATGACAGAAAGTGTGGCATTCTAAGTCTTTGGTTCACTTGCAGCCCAATTGAAGATTTTCTTGACGGTGCTGACTTCAATCAGTGAGATTCTCAGAGCCTTTTAGCCTGTAAATTAGTTCTCAAATATTCATTTTTGCAGATGCCTTTTAATAGTTTGCTTTTTTCTAGCAAAGAATAAAATGTCATAGAAATAACATCTTTCCCTCTGGCAAGTTCATTTTCATTTAGCAGCTTGGTTTGAGTGTATGAGTTCTAGATGTGGATTCCCAAGATCTAGGTTCTCATACTGGTTCTCTCATTAATAATAATTATATATATATATTGGAAGTGCTTTAAACTTTCTGGGCCACTTTTCCTCATTCCACAAATGAAATGATTGGGCAAGATGATCCTTAAGACCTTTCTTAAAGGTCAATGATTCTGAAGATATAGCATAGTAAATAGAGTGCTTGAGTTGTAATCATAGTCACCTAAATTGAAAAGCCCCCCTCTCTTATTTGTTATTTGTATGAGCAAGTAAGGTAATATATGAACAAGTAACTTGAACTCTCTGAGCCTCAATTTCTTCACCTGAAAATAAGGGAAAGAGATGAGGTACCTTATGACATCTTTTACAGATAAGCAGTGATGATTACATGAAGACTGGTGGAAAAGCCATATAATAATCATAATCATAATTCACACATATAATACCTTATGATTTGGGAAGTACTTTGCATATATTATATCATTTGATCATCAATAAAATATAATTAAGCAGAAGAATAGATTGACTATAATAATAATTTACTTCAATATGATGTGGATGGCTATTGGAGTATTTTATACTTTTTCAAGTATACCACTGAAAAAATGCCCATCTTTCCTAGTGAGAAATACAGAGAAAATATTTCCAGCTCTTGAATCATGTGATCAGGGTTCATGTTTATTTTCTCATATTATGTGATTTTTAGAAAATCATTTAACCTCCCTGGGTTTGAATATCCTTATCTGTATGAGCAAGTTGCACGAGTTGGGTTCTCAGGCACCTTCTTTGTAGCTCTAAAACAATGATCTTATGATGGGGTGAAAAATAAGAAGACATCTGTAATTCTATATCAGGATGAGTGTGTAGGTGCAACTACAGTATTGACAAAGATTAATGTGACCTTGGGCAAGTTGCTCAAATTTTCTGGATCTCAATTTTTTAATCAATTTCTTATATATTTTTTAATCCCATTCAGTTCTAAGCACCTAAATCTTATGAAACTATAAGTAACATAGAATGCAATGGGAACTATTATTTAGTCAAATAGTGTCTGGTTGACAGTCCAACTGGTTTAGTGTTGTATGTAAGCTGAAACTCCCAACTTTCAAGACACCTGTTATGTACAAAGAGATATGAAGTAATAAAGGAGTAGATTTGTGCTCAGTATATAGATAAAAAATTAAAAAAAAATAAAGCTGTCCAGAACAAATTAGTAGTGAGTCTTCTATCATTAGAGGTCTTCCAGAAGAAGATGGATGATCACTTTGGGGTGTATTATACACCCCGAGTTGTAGAGAGGTAGGATGATGGAATTGATAAAAAAAAAAAAAGCTGGCCTTAGAGCTACTTTATATTCACTGTGTTATCCTGAACAACTCCCTTAATCTCTCAATACTCTATGCTAAGGATTCAAATTTGGTCTCTGGAACACTTTCCATTATTAAAAATTACTTAAGATGCCCAAGAGAGGGGGCAGCTGGGTAGCACAGTGGATTGAGAACCAGTCCTAGAGACGGGAAGTCCTAGTTTCAAATCTGGCTTCAGCCACTTCCCAGCTGTGTGACCCTGGGCAAGTCACTTGACCCCCATTGCCTAGCCCTTACCACTCTTCTGCCTTGGAGCCAATACACAGTATTGACTCCAAGATGGAAGGTAAGGGTTTAAAAAAAAAAAAGATGCCCAAGAGATTTTTTATATATGGGGGTTATATCTTTCTATATTTACCATATTATGATAATTTCTAAAAATATTTAACTATTAATTCCTTTGATAAAATGATTAACCTTGGGGACATCTAATTGGCTCAATAAATAGAATCAGGTCTGCAGAAAGGAAGTCCTGAGTTCAAATTTAAGCTTAGACACTCCCTAGCTATGTGACTTTAGTCAAATTTCTTAACTCCCATTGTTTAACCTTTTCAGTCTCCTGCCTACATGGAAAGTAAAGATTTCTTAAAATGACTAACTCATTACATGCACATATAAACACATATCTCACATATACATATTTATTATGAAAAACAACCATTTTCCAAAAGAAAAAAATAGTGAGGAAAGGAATTGTTTTACATATTTTTGCAAATCTCTTTGATTTAATAGAAGATAATTGGATTTTTCTCTGCTTTTGCAATCTATTGTGATTGTTATATAAGAAGATCTAGCTTCATGAAGGTATGTAACTAGAAAAGAGAGTAGCATTTTAAATGACAAATATTTTTAGTGTTATAAAAAGAGTCTTTACCTCATGAGATCTCTGAAATACACTTTGAAAACCACTTCTCTAGTCAACTTTCTAAGACTATAAATTGAAAAGAAGGTGTCAACTGAAACCTTCTTGGTCGAAAAAGGTCACTCATTTAGAAGTCATGAAATCATGAATTTCCAAGTTCAATCCTTATCTCTATTGTTAAGATTCATGAATTTCATTTATGTGGAAGCAGCTGACCAGTGACAGAGACTGGACAATTTCCCTACTACAAGGGCATTCCTCTATCCATTGTGATATGATGCTTCTCCATTTTTTATTATTTTTGTTAATAATATGAACTATTTTGCTCGTAATTTTCCTAATGTTGGACCAATTCTCTATTGATTCTTAGTATTTTAATTCAAAATGGCCTTTGGATTGATAGTAAGAACTAGTAAAACATTACATAGTCCTGTATTTTTGCCAAATGCAGTTGAGAAACAATGATATTTTTTTCTACTCTCTAAAACCATAACTAAATCTGATTAGGAACCTAAAAGTCCCTAATACTACTCTTCTAATGTCCTTGAAAAAATATAATAAACAAATTCTTTAATGAAAAACAAATATGTTAGCATTTGAGTCTTGCATGTATAAAGTAGCTTTCATCAATTGTCATCTGCCTGTAAAAAATAACTTTCATTAAATAAAAGTTCTTTTTAGTAATACTGTTGTCAGGATAGTCTTTTGATTTAAGGCACCATGGAATAATAGATAGAAAATCAAGAGTTAGGAATCATGAGGATTAAGAATTAAGAAACCAATGGTTTTGTTACTGTCTATGTGTTTCTGGATTAATGACTTAAATTTTCAGGGCCTCCATTTTCTTATCTGTAAAAAGGGGTTTAGTGTATGAACATATTAAGGATCCCTTCTAGCTATAATTTTCCATTATCTTAAATTCTCTCAATATTATCCCAATTCATTTCAAATGATCTTAGATTTGGGGACAGATGAGACCATACAGATTCTTTATTCTAAATAACCATGGACAAGACACTTCAAGAGTTCTCATTTTCTCTGACTAGTCTCCATTCTTTATATGCTCTCTCTCCCTGGTTTCCTTTCAGTCCCAACTATACCCATCTATAGGTTTTTAAGCCTCATTTGATTTTAGTGCTTTGCAACTGTTATTTATTTCCTATTTTTCCTATTTAAAATATACTTTGTATACTTTAGTTATCAAATTCTCTCCCCTATTAAAGAAAAAAAAAACGACTTGAATAAAGGGGCTGTCTTTTGTCTCTTTTTGTATACCCAACTCTTGGCATAATACCTGGTACACAGTAGATGCTTAATGAATGTTTATGGATTGATTGATTATACAAAGTCAAACACATAAGTTGAAGATTCAAAATTTGAATATAGTCACCTCATTCTGAGTTCAGCATTCTTTGACCCATATTGTGTTTCCTCTCATGTAGCTTCAATTCATTTCAATTAAAATATTTGTAAAGAGCCTATTCTATTTAAAATATTATTTTAAGTACTTGAGGAATAAAGGCAAACTAATAATTATATTAAAGTAGCTTATAAATATAAAATATATGAAATTTAATTTTAAAATAATTTTTAAAGTAAAGAACAATGAAAACAAAGAAAATGAATTAGAAATGGACTCATGTGGGAGATGACACTTCACTTTACTTAGAAAGAACCCCAAAATTATTACCAATGGAAATGAGAAAGAAGCATTCTCCATTCAAGTGCATTGTTATTCAGCCATTTTTCAGTCATTTCCAAAATTTCCTGACAACATTTAGGGTTTTCTTGTCAGAGATATTGGAGTGATTTGTCTTTTATAAATCATTTTACAGATGAGGAAAAGAAGGTTAAGTGACTTTTCAAGAGTTACATAGCTGGTAAATGTCAGAGATGATATTTGAACTGAGGAAGAGGAGTGTTACTGACTCCAGGTGCAAGACTCTATCCATTGTACCACCTAGCTTTCCATACACTGGAGAGGTCTTCAAAAAGACATGTAGTTGGGAGATGAAATGTGGTATACAGGAAGAATATTATTGGCCAGTCTTAATGAAAAAGAATATAAAGTGGTGAATAATGTTAAGAAAACATTATTTTAAAAGTATAAACATGTATAAGATGGTGGAAATAGTATTTACATATTCAAATAAACTATATACCTTTTGTTGCCATGTCTCCTGTAAGTAATGCTTTTTACTAATGGCAAAGAGCTAAAGAAAGGTTTAGTTTTTATTGTTTTAAACCAAAAACATAAGAAACTGATTGGTTGTGATGTACCACACAGGTACCATCTTTTTTCAATATGGTTATTGTGTCTAAAGAATTCCTAAGTACATTTGTACTATCACATACACAAACACACACACACACACACACACACACACACACACACACACACACACACACACCCTCACTCACTCAGAGTCTCTTTGAGGCCACATCCATGTTTAGAGGAATTCATTGCCATAATGAAATTTGGAGTGTAACTCCCTGTAGAAATATGCAAGATGTCTGTTAGAGATTAGGGAGATGTTCATGGCTCTTTTGCCCAAAGGCAATCAAGTGAATCACATCAGAGACAAGATAAAGGCTTATAGTTTAAAACTAATGGTTTTGCATGTGCTTCTATTGGAAGTTTTCAGTTCAGAAAAAGCCTTTCATTTTTCATGAGCTTTGAATGAGGTGAAAAACAAAAACAATTTATAGTAACCTAATTTTTCTAAGATTCAACTGGCCTAGAGAGCTCTTTTCATAGCTAGTATTCAGATCAAAGAATTTAAAACTAAATGAAATAAGTGAAATTATTTAGTTCAACCTCTACATAGCCACATATGAATTAAATACCAGAAATGTTACATTATTTTCTACAGGACACATTCGTAGCAAAGGACTGATCCTGGTGGAAAGCTCTTTAAAGGAGGCTACATTATTGTTTGTTTCCTAGAATAAAATTTTGTATCCATCCACTTATTTAGATGCTGACTCAAGAAATATTGCCTCAGTTTCTTCTTTATACCCTTTGCTAGACATGCACAGGCAAAAAAAAAACTTATATCTTTAAGATATATCTATTAAATAAATTAAATCACCTATTACATTTTATTGCCTAGTGGAGAGAGAGTTGGCCTTAGGATTTGGAAGCCACAAATACACACAGCTTGCAGTAATACTGGGAAGGATAATCTTATATCCATCAGTGTGTCATTGTATTTTTTGCATGAATTTAAAGCTAATCCATTGTCAGAGTGACAAATGGGAAGTAAATTGCCAGGGTACATTGAGGCCAATAAATTAAACTGACCCTGAAGATTGGAAACCAAGAAAGGGGGGGTGAGAGCAGGAAAATATAAAGCCCAAGATATGAGTGTGTATGAGAGAGGGGGACTCTAATGAAGGAAGAAGAAAAGTACAATGCTATATTCTATTTAATTTTATAGAGGAGGAAACAGACTTCCAGAAGGAAAAAGAGAAAGACGGAGAAAAATACAAATTCAAAAGGTTTTCCTTAGCACTGCCATGGGAGACCATTTCCAATATTTTCACAAACATTCCCAGCCTCCCAAGTCAGACAAGGTAATAAAAAATGTATTCACAGAAAGGAAGGTAGAACCTAGAATAGTAGGATTGAGAAATAAGAGGAATGGGTCTGATTATAGTGATTTCTCTGTTTTTCTGCAGCAGTGTTTCAGCAGGTCCCTCAAACTCATGAAAGTAAAGGTCTTATCCAACTCCACAGATCTTAGAGAACAGAGGAAAAAGCAGCAGAAGGTAAGGAAGAAATGCAATAAATGGCCTATAGAAGCCAAAAGATTTATGATAAAAAACATGTTAACAAGGAGTTCTAATGTTTTTGTTTCTATTTTTGGAACCATAAAGGCTTTTGAAAGTATTGTGCCATCACAAGAATCACAAAGACTGCTCTTCCTGAGTTCAAATCTGGCCTCAAATACTTAACTTGTTTCACCTGAACAAGTCACTTAACTATTTACTTCAGTTTTATCACCTATAAAATGAGCTGGAGAAGGAAATGACAAGCCACTCTAATATTTTTGCCAACGATACCTCAAATGGGGTCAGGAAGAGACAGAAACAACTGAAAAATTACTAAATAACAACAGTTCTAAGGGTAGGTGTGGAGGAATGTTTTTAAATGAATAAAATGCAAAGGAAACCCATTATATTAATATGTAGTTCTCAAAATACATTAAAAATTTGAGTTCATGGATCCCACATTAAAAATCTTTTCCTCAGAAAAGACAGCAGATTGATAACCCTATCTTCCTCTCCTCCCCAAAAAGCTAAGTGAAGAGTTCATATGAACAAACTAGGTTTTAAAAAAAAAGGAGTATTTAAATAAAACAAATATTTCATAGTGTGTGAAGGGAATTTACCCTCCCCCTTTCTGAGGCCTCACAGGTAACATTATCTTCTGTTGACAACCTGCAGACCTGGCATCAGCCTGAATGTGAATTTGAATGCTAGGACAGGGGCAGGCAGATCCAGGAGGATGTATCAATAGTGAACCCGGAAGTAGGTGATCTTCTGTGTTTTGCACTGGCTGGATTTCTCTGTGAGCTTGACTAGGGGTCCTAAAAGGCTGCCATAGAATAGCAAGCTAAATGAAATGGCAAGGAAAGTAATCTTTCATCTTCTCTCCCTTTTTCTACCTAATCAATACATTTATTAAAATCTAAGGGTCAGTTCCTATTTCAATGAAAACAGTAGTGATGGAAACTGATTCAAATTTCATTCTGGAAGATGAAAATATTAAACAAAATATTTGAAGACCTCTGAAATTATAAAGATTTTAAAGAACTTCCAGAGTTCAGAAGAGCCAAGAATTAAATACACAGACACACATACACACAGACAGAAAATGAAATTCTTAAGGAAAAATGTCTTAGAAGAAAAAAGACATTTCCTCTAACAGTAGATTCTCTGAAAAAAAGAATGACAGAATTGACACTTAAAGATTAAAATTCTCTGGAGAATGTATATTAATTTAGAATTATTTGTTAAATAGTGAAAAGCTAGTCCATTACATGGCCAGTTGCCTAGCTAACCAGAGCTTGCTGCTCATCTCCCATCCTTGTTCACTCCTGCTGCTTGGTCAGAAAAGTCCATTTCTTGGCCAGGAAGAAATGCTAGAGAGCTTATTTGATCCACAACTTTTTAATCCTCCCTCCATAACATCACTTTTCTGGGTCCCACTGATTGGACAAACTTTACCTTGGTCTGGGTCAGAGGCCAGTCTTGCAGATGCCAGGAGTTACCTGGGACAAGAGGCAAGCATCTTTCAGGATGCCAGGGAACCACGAGGCTTCTGCGTCCTTCCAGAGTACAAGTGTCCCCCTTATCCAGATAATCCTCAGGCATGTTTTTCATCCAAAGAGTGAGTGCTGAACAGAAATCTAATTCACTAGAGAAGACCCTATGACAGATTTTAGGATACTAGGAAAAGCTGTGCAAATTGCTGTTCAGTTCTCACAATTTGAAAATATAGAAGCATGAAGAAAATTAGTTGAAAGAAATCAAAGGGCAAGAACACTTAAATAATAGATAACTCTTCAAAATAAGAATATTGGGTTTGAATATGGACTTTGAAAGAATACTTTACTACTTACAGGCCTTCCAGAAAAAAAAAAGCATAAGAAAAACCTTAATATCATATAGAAGAAATGAATGGGAATATTGGGAGCAGATGGTAAAGTCCTGATGTACAAAATCTAAACACACACAAAAAATATAAATGAACCTTAAGTTTAACATACCAAGAAACTCCAGTCATATTTCAGAATCCCAAAATTAAACAACAAATTTAGCAATCAGCATGAGAAACACCTTTACATTTGAATGATAACTCAGGATTGAATTAAAGGAAATTAAAGGAAAAAATAGAATATGGTATTATAAAAGCTAAGAATGCTCACTGAAACCTCAGAATAACTTAGTTTGAGATGTACCTAGACAAATTGAAGAAGATAGGTTGGAACTAAAGAGGATCTAAGGAAAAAAAAAGTTTAGTATTAAAATGGAGAATTTTTCAATTTCTTTTTCTATTTTAGGAATTGTCAGAGTAAAAATTAAAACATTGATCAAGAATCACTATGGAAGGAGTTGGAGTTGAATATTATTAACTGAAAGGGAATACTGCAGTAACACTAAAAATTATACCATAGAATCAAGAGGCTTACAGTGAATTTTTTTACACTTGGGAATGTGGCCTGATACAAGTAGAACTGCTTTTACATATTAGATGGTGCAACTTGGTAATGATTCTCATTTGAAGAGGTTCAGAGAATGATGGCAAAAGAACAAAAAAGGACACATGATAAACTTTGGATCATTCTACTTTGAATCAACCTACGAAGAATTTGGTGAAGAAAAATTCTTTGATTAGATGGTTTTGATGCCAGAATTGGGGCTCATTTAAAACTTTCTTGTTAGCCCAGATCTGGTCCTTTGTTGTTCCTGTTGTTGGTTTTACTTAGTTATAACCTCATGAGGATTGAAAAGTCAAAAGAATGGGATATCAGAGTCCAGTTTATATCTATGCTAGGATCTGACAGAAGCTAAACAATAAGGAATAAAGCCTGAATAATCTGTTTTGTAAAATTGATTAATAAAAGAAATGTACAATCATCCATTCTTGGGGCTGTTAAGTGGTGTAATACTGTACTTGGTCTTGAATTAGGAAAACCTGAATTAAAATCTAGCCTCAGACACTTAACTATTTTTGTGGTCCCCGGCTAGTAATGTAGACTCCATTTGCCTCAGTTTCCTGATCTGCAAAATGAAAAAAAAATAGTAGCTCCTTCCTCCTAGAATTGTTGTAAAGATAAAATAAATAACAATTGTAAAGCAGTTAGCAAAATTTATGCACATATTAAGTATACAAATATTAGCTCTTATTAGTATTAATTATTCTTCAACCATGCTGCTTAATAGTGAACATGCGAACTTCCGGGTAATCATGGCTGCAATCTAGACGCCACACGCTTCCTCTCCCCGGCACCGAACAAAATAGACTACATCAAAGGAGCATAAAAATCACTTTTGGAGGAACAGAAGGACTCCCCAGTACTCCCCAGTACCCCACAGATGCGAAGGTACGTGGGGTTTGAACATTTCCACACTATAATAAGAAGGAGGAAAAGCTTGCACAGAAATGTGAACTGAGCCACCCTTTCCCCCCCCACCTCCTCCACCAAACCAGAGTGAACTACCAGAGTGCTCACTGGGACTGCGAGTGAGTGGGGAACATCTCTGTATGGGGGGGGGGCACTCCAGGGTCCTTGGGATCTGGGGACTTCCAGGAAAAAACGTCTCAGGGAAGTTTCACAGGAGAACCTGGCGCTGATCACAGGGGGTCCGCGGAGCTGTACTTGGGGTGGTTGTGCTGAGCATCTGAGCGGAGCTAAACACCAGGGGTGGACCATGTGCTGATTATCTGGGTGGGAGCTGATCACCTGGGTGGTTGCACTGAGAACAGGGGCCCTGCACTCTAAGAAATTTCAGAGGCGGGGAAGAACTAGTCTGAGGCAACCTAAATTCACAGAAAACCCGCCCATATCACCCAGACCACATACCAAAAAGGAAAGGGGAATAAAACCACCAAAGGGATGGCTCACATGGCCCAAAATCAAGCTTCCAGGAAGAAAGGGGAAAAGGTGACTATTGAAAACTTTTATGGTGGGAGTACCGAAGGAATAGAGGAGAATAAGGAGGAAATTAAAAAAAAAATCAGAACATGCCTCCCAAAATGGAAACTATCAAAAAGCTCTGGAAGATCTCAAACTGGAGCTTACCCAAAAGATGGAAAACTGGAAAGAAAAATGGGAGAAAGAGATCAGCAGTCTGACAGATAAGACTGCTCAATTGGAAAAACAGCTGGAAGCATCCAATAGAAGGGCAGACAAAGCTGAAAAGCAAAACAAGTCCCTAACGACCAGAATTAAGCAACTCGAAGAAAGTGAGATTATAAAACAGCAAGAATCAATAAAGCAAAGCCAAAAAATTAATGAATTAGAAGAAAACATAAAATATCTCACTGAAAAGGTCACAGATGTGGAAAACAGAGGAAGAAGAGACAACCTCCGAATTATCGGTCTCCCAGAAAAACCAGAGATAAACAATAAACTCGATGATATTCTACAGGAGATTATAAAAGAAAATTGCCCACACATTCTGGAGCAAGGGGGCAAAATAGAAATAGAAAGGGTTCATAGAACACCCTCTATACTAAATCCCCAAAAGACAACACCCAGGAATGCAATTGCCAAATTCAAGAGCTTCCAAGAAAAGGAGAAAATCCTACAGGAAGCCAAGAAGAGGAGCTTCAGATATAGGGGGGCTCCCATAAGGATCACACATGACTTAGCAGCTAACACACTAAGAGACTGCAAAGCATGGAACACGATATTTAGAAAGGCAAGAGAGCTGCGTCTCCAACCAAGAGTCAACTACCCAGCAAAACTGACTATATACTTCCAGGGGAAAGTATGGGCATTCAACAAAATAGAAGATTTTCAAGCATTTGCTAAGAAAAGACCAGAACTTAGTGGAAAATTTGGTATCCAAGCACAGAAAGCAAGAGAAACATGAAAAGGTAAATATGAAAGAAAGGGAAAAGGAGATAAATCTTATCTTTTTCTTTAAGTCAAACTCTTTTCTATAAGGACTACATTTATATCAAATTATATATATTAATATGTGGGGAAAATGTTTTGTGTAACTCTCAAAAATTGTAGCATCATAAGAGTAGTTAGAAGAAACATGCATAGGGAAAGATTGGGTCATTAAGAAGATTTGGGGAAAGTGGGGGAAAAGAAAGGAAAAGGGAGGGGGGAAACTATTGATAATACTAAGATTTACTTCAAGAAATTGGGGGGGGGACTAAATAGAATAATCTTTCTCATAAAAGATACACATGGGAAGGGGAGGGGAAGATCTCTCATATGAGAAGGAGAGGAAGAGAGTGTGAAGTGGAATTACTTAAACCTTACTCTCAGTGAAATCAAATCTGAGAGGGAAGAACATCTAGATCCAGTGGGATCCTGAATTCTATCTTATTCAACAGGCTAATAAAGAAAGAAAAGATTAAGGAGGGGGAAGGGAGAGGGAGTATTAAAAGGGAGGGAAGGAGAGGGGGGAGGGGAAGGGAGCATAAAAAGGGAGGGACTAGAAAGGGAAACATATCAAGGGAGGGGACTAGGGGGATTGACCTAAAGTAAATCACTGGTTCAAAAGGATATAGCTAAAGAAGAAAGGTGAGAACTAGGGGAAGATATCAAAATGCCAGGGAATCCACAAGTGACAATCATAACTTTGAACGTGAATGGGATGAACTCACCTATAAAACATAGACAAATAGCAGATTGGATTAGAACCCAAAACCCTACCATTTGTTGTATTCAAGAAACATATATGAGGCAGGTTGACACTCACAAGGTTAGAATTAAAGGATGGAGTAAGACCTTTTGGGCCTCAACTGATAGAAAGAAGGCAGGAGTTGCAATCATGATATCTGACAAAGCCAAAGCAAAAATAGACCTGATCAAAAGGGATAGGGAAAGTAAATATATTCTATTAGAAGGGAGTATAGACAATGAGGAAATATCACTAATCAACATTTTTGCACCAAATGGTATAGCATCCAAATTTCTAATGGAGAAACTAGGAGAATTGAAGGAGGAAATAGACAGTAAAACCATATTAGTGGGAGACATGAACCAACCACTATCAAATTTAGATAAATCAAACCAAAAAATAAACAAGAAAGAGGTAAAAGAGGTGAATGAAATCTTAGAAAAATTAGAGTTAATAGACATATGGAGAAAAATAAATAGGGACAAAAAGGAATACACCTTCTTTTCAGCACCACATGGCACATTCACAAAAATAGATCATACATTAGGTCACAGAAACATGGCACTCAAATGCAGAAAAGCAGAAATAATAAATGCAGCCTTTTCAGATCACAAGGCAATAAAATATTGATCTGTAAGGGTACATGGAGAGCCAAATCAAAAATTAATTGGAAATTAAATAATATGATACTCCAAAATCGGTTAGTTAGAGAAGAAATCATAGAAACAATTAATAATTTCATTGAGGAAAATAACAATGGTGAGAAATCCTTTCAAACCTTATGAGATACAGCCAAAGCAATACTTAGAGGGAAATTCATATCCCTGAGTGCATATATTAACAAATTAGGGAGGGCAGAGATCAATGAATTAGAAATGCAAATCAAAAAACTTGAGAACAAACAAATTAAAAACCCCAGAAGAAAATCAAACTAGAGATTCTAAAAATTAAGGGAGAAATTAATAAATTCAAAAGTGACAGAACTATTGCACTAATAAACAAGACTAGAAGCTGGTACTTTGAAAAAACAGACAAAATAATGGTCAATCTAATTTAATAAAGGAAAGCAGCATCAAGGATGAAAAGGGGGACATCATCTCCAATGAAGAGAAAATTAAGGCAATCATTAAAAACTACTTTGCCCAACTATATGGCAATAAATATACCAACCTAGGTGATATGGATGAATATTTACAAAAGTATAAATTGCCTAGACTAACAGAAGAATAAATAGATTTCTTAAATAATCCCATATCAGAAAAAGAAATCCAACAGGCCATCAAAGAACTTCCTAAGAAAAAATCCCCAGGGCCTGATGGATTCACCAGTGAATTCTATCAAACATTCAAAGAACAGCTAACTCCAATACTATACAAACTATTTGACATAATAAGCAAAGAGGGAGTTCTACCAAATTCCTTTTATGATACAAACATGGTACTGATTGCAAAGCCAGGCAGGCCAAAAATAGAGAATGAAAATTATAGACCAATCTCCCTAATGAATATAGACGCAAAAATCGTAAATAGGATACTAGCAAAAAGACTCTAGCAAGTGATCAGAAGAGTTATTCACCATGATTAAGTAGGATTTATACAAGGGATACAGGGCTGGTTCAATATTAGGAAAACCATCCACATAAATGACCACATCAACAAGCAAAACAACAAAAATCACATGATTATTTCAATAGACGCAGAAAAAGCCTTTGATAAAATACCACACCCATTCCTATTAAAAACACAAGAAAGCATAGGAATAGAAGGATCGTTCCTAAAAATAATAAACAGTATACATCTAAAACCATCAACTAATATCATCTGCAATGGGGATAAACTAGATGCATTCACATTAAGATCAGGAGTGAAACAAGGACGCCCATTATCACCTGTATTATTTGACATTGTACTAGAAACACTAGCAGTAGCAATTAGAGAAGGAAAAGAAATTGAAGGCATTAAAACAGGCAAGGAGGAGACCAAGTTATTGCTCTTTGCGGATGACATGATAGTCTACTTAAAGAATCCTAGAGATTCAACCAAAAAGCTAATTGAAATAATCAACAACTTTAGCAAAGTTGCAGGATACAAAATAAACACACATAAGTCATCAGCATTTCTATATATTTCCAATACAGCTCAACAGCAAGATCTAGAAAGAGAAATCCCATTCAAAATCACCTTAGACAAAATAAAATACTTAGGAATCTATCTCTCAAGACAAACACAGGAACTATATGAACACAACTACAAAACACTCTCCACACAACTAAAATTAGACTTGAACAATTGGAAGAACATTAACTGCTCATGGGTAGGACGATCCAATATAATAAAAAAGACCATCCTACCCAAACTCATTCATCTATTTAGTGCCATACCCATGGAACTGCCAAAATTTTTTTATCTGATTTAGAAAAAAATATAACAAAGTTCATTTGGAATAACAAAGAATCAAGGATATCCAGGGAAACAATGAAAAAAAAATACAAAGAAAGTGGGCCTTGCAGTCCCAGATCTCAGACTATATTATAATGCAGTGGTCATCAAAACAATTTGGTACTGGATAAGAGACAGAAAGGAGAATCAGTGGAATAGACTCGGGGTAAGTGACCTCAGCAGGACAGTATACGACAAACTCAGAGAACTCAGCTTTTGGGATAAAAATACACTGTTTCATAAAAACTGCTGGGAAAATTGGAAGACAGTGTGGGAAAGATTAGGTTTAGATCAACACCTCACACCCTACACCAAGATAAATTCAAAATGGGTGAATGACTTGAACATAAAGAAGGAAACTATAAGAAAATTAGGTGAACAAAGAATAGTATACATGTCAGACCTTTGGAATGGGAAAGATTTTAAAACCAAACAAGACTTTGAATGAGTCACAAAATGCAAAATTAATAATCTGGAATACATCAAATTAAAAATATTTTGTACAAACAAAACCAATGTAACTAAAATCAAAAGGAAAGCAACAAATTGGGAAGCAATCTTCATAAAAACATCTGACAAAGGTTTAATTACTCAAATTTACAAAGAACTAAATCAATTGTACAAAAAATCAAGCCATTCTTCAATTGATAAATGGGCAAGGGACATGAACAGGTAGTTCTCAGCCAAAGAAATCAAAACTATTAATAAACACATGAAAAAGTGCTCTAGATCTCTTATAATCAGAGAGATGCAAATCAAAACAACTCTGAGGTATCACCTCACACCTAGCAGATTGGCTAACATGACAGCTATGGAAAGTAATGAATGCTGGAGGGGATGGGGAAAAGTAGGGACACTAATTCATTGTTGGTGGAGTTGTGAATTGATCCAACCATTCTGGAGGGCAATTTGGAACTATGCCCAAAGGGCAATAAAAGACTGTCTGCCCTTTGATCCAGCCATAGCACTGCTGGGTTTGTACCCCAAAAAGATAATAAGGTAAAAGACTTGTACAAGAATATTCATAGCTGCACTCTTTGTGTTGGCCAAAAATTGGAAAATGAGGGGTTGACCTTCAATTGGGGAATGGCTGAGCAAATTGTGGTATATGTTGATGATGGAATACTATTGTGCTCAAAGGAATAATAAAGTGGAGGAATTCCATGGAGTCTGGAACAACCTCTAGGAATTGATGCAGAGCGAAAGGAGCAGAACAAGGAAATCATTATACACAGAGACTGACACACTGTGGTACAATCGAAGGTAATGGACTTCTCCATTAGGGTCAATGCAATGTCCCTGAACAATCTGCAAGGATCTAAAAAACACTATCCACAAGCAGAGGATAAACTGTGGGAGTAAAAACAGTGAGGAAAAGCAACTGCTTGACTACAGGCGTGGAGGGGATATGACTGAGGTGAGACTCTGAATGAACACTCTAATGCAAATACCAACAACAAGGAAATGGGTTTGAATCAAGAACACTTGTGATATCCAGTGGAATCATGGGTCAGCTATGGAAGAGGTGGGGGGGGGCGGAGGAATAGAAAATGATCTTTGTTTCCAATGAATAATGTTTTGAAATTACCAAATAAAATAATATTTAAAAAAAAGATAACAGAAAAGATAAATTATAAGTAATTCAATAAGGGTAAACCCTTTATATCCCAACAAGGAAAGATAAAACTTATAACACCTCCAAACTTTATCATTATTAGTAGAAATAGAGAGTATATATATAGAGAGGGCAAGGATGTGTGTAGGATAATGAATAGGAGGGTTTGATATTTGAAAAAAAACATTCTAAGGCATGAGAAAGAGGAATACACTGGGAGAAGGATTAAGGGAAAGGTAAATTATCTCACATGAAAGAGGAACAAAAGAGTTTTTACAGTAGAGCAAAATTAGGGGAGCACTTGAACCTTACTCTCATTGAAATTTACTCAGAAAGGGTACTCTGTAAAGGAAATCTCCCACCCCCACCCCATTCCCCAGGTTGTGGACTTCTTGCCAGACTGACCCAGCTCTTCTGATCCAGTTCATTCCATTTTCATTCCTCTATTGCAAGCATGGAGAATTAAGGTGTGGGGTGTAGGGTGGGGACACATACTCTTGCTATTCCCTTGGATAGTGGCAGTGGAGGACCATAGCTGAGAAAGACAGCCATGTGGAGAAACATGTTGTCAGTTAGATTAGATTAGGTTTTAATCTCTATATATCTACTTTCTCTATTTCAAGTGATTATTAATAAACTCTATATAAACTAAGAACATAAGTTCTTAGTTTTTAATTTAAATTTAGCAGTACACACTCAGTTTGGTATAAAAATCTAGCTTTCCCTACAGGAAAGTAGGAAAAGAAACAAATAAGAGAAGGGAGGTGGAAGTAGTAGTAAGGAGGGCAAAATTGAAAGAGGTGGTTGTCAGAAGTTAAATACTTCTGAGGATGGACAGGATGAAAGAAGAGAGAGAGAGAGAAAGAGAGAGAGAGAGAGAGATAGACAGACAGAGAGACAGAGAGACAGAGTAGGATAATCATAATGACAAAAGTTTTTTGTAAGTTTTTCTAATAATCACTTCATTTCTCAAATACATAAACAAATGAATCAAATATATACAACTCATTCCCTAATAGATAAATGGCCAAAGAATATGAACAAGCATTTTTCAAATGAACTAATCAAAGATATCTATAGTTAGGTGTACAATATGCTCTAACTCATGATTAATTATAGAAATGCAAATTAAAACATCTCTGAGGAACACATCACACCTATTAAATTGGCTATTGTAACAGAAAAGGAAAATAACAAAAGTTAGAGGGAATTTGGGAAAAAAAACTAATGCACTGTTCAGGGAGTTGTGAAATTATTCAATCAATTGAAGATGCCCCAGTAATATCACAAAACATGGACAGGTTGAAAAATTGGGCACATTTTCGTAGATGATAGATTTTGATTTTGGACGAGGAGAGTTTGGGATGCTGTTGGCAATTCAGGTGGTGTTGTCTAACAAGTCATTCACATGTGGGACTAGAATTCAGAACAGAACTTGGACATGAATGCAATCTCTTCATGGTATTTTCATCCTTGTACAATTCTAAGATTTATGGAAAACGAACAAGAGATGTTCAAAAGTTGTTTAAAAGACAACTCTCTTCATAGGATTTAGACCTTAAAGGGAACTTAGACATCAACCATTACAACTTCCTCAAATATATAGAAAGTATCATCCAAAGTTCAATGATAGGTAGTAAGTAGCAAAGATTTGAATGTAGGTCTTCTGATTCAAAAGTCAGGGCTCTTTCCACCCTATTGTATCAAATTATAGAGTCAGAAATTGTGACATCTGGAAAAGAGCTTAGTGATTCTTATTCCAAAAGAACATAAGTTTCTTTGGATAGGAATCGTTTTCATCTTTGTCACTGTCTCCAGTGCCTATAATGTGTAGTTTTATTTTCATAAATACAAAGTATTCCAACAAGTTTCTTGCACTTTTAAATTATGAAAAGTATTATTTTTATTAATTACTATAATTTATTAATAACTTATTTTAAATTATGAAAAGTATTATTTTTATTAATTACTATAATTTATTAATAACTTATAATTTAATTGATATAATTCTTCTTCTGCCTCTTCATTTTACAGATGAGGAAACATTAGGTCGCATTATTAAGTTTCATATGTTCACAGAACTAATTAGTGATAGGTTCAGCATTAAAACTCAGGCCTCCTAAATTGCTAGTTTGATGCTTTTCACTGGGAAAGAGAAGAGCCACTAGTCAAAAGGAGTTTAGATGTTCCACTAAAGGCAATGTTCATAGAAGCAGACTTTATTATTAAAGTACTAACACCATTTTATAAAGCTATATTAAGGTGATGAGATTAAATAAGATTATAAGTATGAAGAGTTTGCAAACCTTAAGGTCTCATATAATATTAGCTATAAACATATTAAATTTAAAAAGGAAAGGTAAGGTATTGGTCTTCAACATGAAGTTGATTTATAGTTGGTTTTTCAGAATCTACACAATATGCCTTTTCTCACAGATGTATAGGTATGAAGTAAGAATCGCGAAGAAAAATTTGTCCTTTCCTTATCATCTTTTCCCTTTTAATTTACTAAACAAAAAAACTTAGAAAATGCTATTTTAGTATTTTGAATTTTGTAAATTTAAGCAAGAAAAAATTCTCAAGCCCAGCATGATTGGTGTGCTTGGGTTTGCATGTTGCTTTGCTCTTGTATAATGTAAACAGTTTTGATCTAAAGATGAAATTTGGCAAGTGACTAATCTTTTCTATGACCTAATTGTTTGGGGTACCTCAAAAACAAAATGAGAGCAGATGAAAAGTGGCTGCTATACATATGCCATCACTTTGAGAACTAGAAAGCACACATGAGAGTGGGCATCAGGAGTGGGTTGAATTACTATGATGAGCATTTTTTCCTAAACATCCCCCTGTCCCTCTCTTCCTTGCCATCAGGCTCCCATCATACATATGCTCAAAAACATAGCCCAACGATGAAACATCAGTTTTAAGAATATTCAATAAACAGACCATGCTCCCCAAAATACTAGATGAATTTCCTTCATAGTCATCTTGGATCATGAACTGATTTAGCCCAGAATTATTATTGGAGGAAAACAGTTAAGGATTTTTTTAAAAAGTGTTTATTAATTTAGTTAGCATCTGGTATTTCTAGAATTTAATAGCTAATAATTTAGTTTCGGTCTTCCAGAAAGCACCTTTGAGATGTGAGGAAACAGAAACACTAATACACTGTTGGTGGAGTTGTGAATTAGTTCAACCATAGTGGAGAATAATTTGGAACCATAAATAAAAGGTTATTAAACTTTGAATGTCCTTTGGAATATAGGGATAAAGGATCCACATGTGTTAAAATATTTATAGAAGTTCTTTTTTTTTTCCTAGTGGCAAAGAATTAGAAACCAAGGGAATGACCATCAACTGGAGTAATGGCTGAATAAATTGTGGTGTATATGAATGTAATGCAATATTAATTTACTATAAGAAATGATGAAGGGGATGGTTTTTAAAAGCCTGGAAAAAACCTTTCTGATACAAAATGAAGTCTGCAGGATCAGGAGAATAAGCTAGACAATAACAACAGCATTTTAAAGATAATCAACTTTGAAATACTTGGTAACTCCATTTAACAGAATCCCTAATAATTTGAAAGGATTCTCTGTCTCAGACTTTCTGTCTCTCTGTCTCTCTGTCTCTCTGTCTCTCTCTTTCTCAACATGAATAATGTAGAAACTTTTTATGAATATATATACATTTATAATAGTTTTTTTCTTGCTCTCTCATGAATCAGGGGAGTGAGAAGCAGAGAGAATTTGCAACTAAATTATTTAAATAAGTCTCTGTGCTTAAAAAATAAATGAAAATGAAAATGCACCAATAGAAAACTTATTAAATTCTTCAATAATGAGTCATTTATTAATTAATGATATAATAAATTATTGTATAAGGGTGATATTTTGGAAGAAGCTAGATTTTAATCTCTTCAGCTACATTATTAAACTTCACACAAAATGAAAGATCTTATTGGCACATGGGAACCACTGGCAACTTAGAAGTAATGGTTGAAAGTTTCCTACCTTTTTAAAGAACACCTCTATTCAACATGGATGGATCAACTCTAGAGGAAATTAGAGAGTCTTAGTTCTTCTATTTTAGTTTCAAAAAAGAAAATAAGGAGTAGCTCTAATTGGTAATTTTGGTAACCCTGATTTACATAGAATATGTATTCACTACTTGTATTGAGCATGATCTTTTTTAGTCTTCTGCTGGTGTAATCCACAATCCATTCACACTTTTCATGATGTGTGACTGGTTTCCATATATTATTTTAATCAACACAGAGAATCTATATGTTATTGTAAAGGTTTTATGATTACTCTTTTAATATATGGAGAGAGGAGATTATAATGCATCATGGGGGAAATGTTTTTAATGGACAAAGAAATGTTCTGAAAGTGAGAAGACTTGGCTTCAAATCCCATCTCTGATATGTTTTAGTTGTGTGATCCAAGGCTAATCTCTTTCTTAAATTTGTAATGACAGTCATTTTTCCTAACACCTTAAGTTGCAGAATACATGCCAGTCGGCTCTGTTAGAGGGAGTTTACTCATACAGAAATCCTTATCATTGTGACATCAAAAGTCCAGGAAAAAAAGAAAAAGAAACACATTGAAGAGTTGGGCCATGTCTCTGTTCATGTTCAAAACCAAAACAATTCCATTTTGATTCATATATATATATACATATATATATATATGAATGTATATATGCATATATATATAAATAAATATGCATGTATATATATGCAATATGATTTGACATTTCTGGGTCATACTTTAAACTATGTATACTCTTAATTGACTTTTAGATTACTTTTGATTTTGTTTTTTCCAAGATCTTATTCCTTGACTTACAGCTATTAAGGACCACTAGGAGAATGTCAGAGAGCAACTGGAATCAGTGAAAGTACTATCATTTCCAAAATGCAATCTAACTTGAATGCTTGCTCATATTTGAATCCGGGGCCATCTATAAGACAAAGCACCTGTCAAAAATACATAGGTTGATAATTTTGTGACAATTCATTCTTGATGGACTAACTCAATGATTTCCTATCTATTTGAAATCATAGTGCAACATATAATCAAACTTGTTGCAATCATAATTACATTATATAGTTTTATTCTATTTCTCTTTTCATCATGAATTTTTTAGACCAACATCATTTATTATTGTTATTAGTTTTTTTTAATTTTCCAATTTTTTCATTACATAGCTCTTATTGCTAAAGAGACTTTATATTTTTCTGTGACTTCACAGAAGTGTACATAATATCATGTGAAATAGGAGCATTTAGAAACTCCCCCCTCTAATAGGAGCTTTCTTTATTCTGAATTCTGCAAAAGATATATTTTATAACAGTAAAGAACATCTTATCTGAACAGTTCTTATGTTTTATGCCTCATTTGATACTTTTGTGATGAAGTAGCCAATAGCTGAATCAATTTTAGTCTGAAGCCACATTTTAAAATAACATTCCAATGATTTTTTCCAATCTTATTTTTGAAGTCTTCAGAATTACCTTTTTTATGTCATTGAAAAAAAAGTTTAAAAGGAAAAAAGGAGGGAAATTTATATTTTCAACATATTGATTAACTGAGGACTAAAGATGTTTTGTTATAGAAAATTCCTTCATTCTTATGTCATCATCAAAGAGTACCTCACTGATATAAGAAAGAAGACATATGGCCTGGTAGTTACACTTGGTCCTCAGTTATCTATTTTATTTTCCTGGCTTTTGTTTTGTAAAAGCAGCACACATTCTTTCCATTCCTTTAAAAATACTTTTCTCTTTGACATACCTTAAAAATTAGACTGTTAGCACAAGATAGTGTTAATTCTAGAAAAGATTTCATTCCTTATAATTTAGTCAGGTAGATTCAGTCACTCTTTCTGATGTTTTCTTCTGACCATTTCTTCATATAAAATATGGAGTTGTTACAGTCCTAATTTGTTGATCATGTTCTTGTCAATGATGGGAAGACATCACTGTAGGAATGTCGGCAAGTCTGTTCAATTTAACATTTACAGAGGCTCTCATAGAAAGATCTTTTTAGGATGATTTTGTTTTGTTTTGTTGTTCCTGACCTCCCTTTTGCTACTTTTTGTAAGCAAATACTACTTGTTCTTGTCCATAATTGTTTCTTTAATGTTTTGCAGATTAACTTGTACTTTAAACTGATGCTGTCCTTCCTTTCCTCAAGATGAAGTATTGACTGAGGAATAACTATTTTGTTGTCCTCACTATGACTACTGCTTTGCATCTGATAAACTATCTGAAATGAGAATAGAATCAATAATGTCTTTACTTTTAATTCTTTCTAATATTTTTTTTCAAACAGATCAAATTAGAACTGCCATAATTAAAATCACAAGAATTTCAGAGTTGAAAAGGACCCTTGAGATCAACTAGTTTAATTTGGGATAGAATATCCTAATCACAGAATCTAACAGGTGCTCAGAAAGGACACAATGTCATGGATTTAATTTTTGCCATCAGTATGTCTAACCATAGCATTCATTTGGTCTTAACTGAAAAAAAATGGGCAGCAGCTTTAAAAAAATGACAAGCTGCTCTCTCTGAGGGAGCCTCTCTGGGAGTTGATTTTGCACAAACCAGATTTCACATCTAATGGGATAGTCATGCAGTCCACAATAATTTATTTTCTTGAGTGGCAAATAATGGGAGCTGGGAAAGAGATACGGGAGAAGGGTGATTTTATTGAGGTAATGCAACATAGCATGCTAACAGTCTCTATACCACTGAAACTCATTTGTACTTAGCTATTCTTTCCATTATAAAAGTTAAAAAATGAATAAATCCAGACCTTTGCTGAAGATTTACAGAAAGGAAGGGGAAACTACTGCCCTTCAAGGCAACCCATTCCACATTGGAATATGTCTAGATTTTAAAGAAATATTCCTCATGTGAAACATATATATACATGCATATATGTGTATATACATATTAGCAGATGTGTAATTATATATGAGCATGCTGTATACACACAAATATATATAGCATGAATGTCTATGTGTAGGTACATGGTATATATAAAAGTATATGTTCATGTACATGTATGTGCATATATTCATACATGTAATTGTGAGTATATATGTGTATCCCCTTTACTGCTCTCATGGGCCAAGCAAAAGGAGTCTAATTCTTCTTTGATATGGCAATCCTTCAATAACTTGACAACTATCCTGCTCCATCCCTACTCCTATTATGTTTCCTGTTTAGTCTAATACTCACCAGTTCTTGAAACTGATCTTCACATGGTTCAATTCAAGGCTTTTGATCTTCCTTATCTTCCTTTTCTAGGCACTCTCCACTATGTTGATACTTTTAAAAATGTCTTGCATAAAATTTAACATAGTGGTAGAAATCTGGTCTGACTGTATCTGAGTACAAACAACTAATCATGGCTCTTTTCTGGTTGTAATTCCTCTATTGATGCATTTTAAGATCACATTAAGTCTTTTGACTACTGTGTTGTATACCATTGAGTCATACTCAGCTGGCTGGCCACCAATGTATTTTTTTCATTTTTAACATAAATGCCTATAGCTCCTCAATCTTGAATTTCTGAAGATGATTTTAGAAAAATCAGCTCTAGACATTATATTTATCTACTTTAAATTTATTTTAATAGATTTGATCCAAAGTTATATAAGCTGTCAATTTTGTTTTTGATTCCAACTTTTTCATCTTAAGTGAGTTATACCTCCTTTCTTCTTTTCATTTTAATTTTTCTTTTAATTAATCAGTTACATTAACTTTTGTCTTAACCTATGATCCAATAGCATATTGAGAGTTAATTTTCTCCAAATATGAAGCTTTCCCAAATGGGAAGAACTTGCTGTTAGAAATCTTAGGGTCATGTCTACAACATGAGGAGGCAGGAGAAGAGGATTCTCATGAAGTTATCTACCTAGAGCAGAACATCAGCTCAATTAAAAAGATACTAAGTCAAAAAAAAATAGATATTGGTCCTTGCTCAAATGAAACTTACAGTTCAATTTAATGAATCTACTAGACACCAAGAATTATATTAGGAAACTACTGCTTCCTTCTTTCCATTCCTCCCTTCCTTGGAAAGGTACTCAATGCCCTGTAAGGGTGTCATGCTCAATCAGGAAATCATGTGATTATATTTCTTCCACTCAGAATGTTCAGAAAAAATGGCATAAATATCAACATTCAATGCAATGATAACCAAATGTACTGGCCATTCTATGATTATGTTTATTGAAATGCCATATATTGGGTTCCTCAGTAGTGAAGGTGACCCATCCCTAATTGTGTGCAGAAGAAGAGCGATCTATTTCCAGGAGTCAGGAGGATGTAATTGGAGTTCTGTTTATTGCCATGATTCTTGACCCATGGTTTCATATTCTTTTCATTCAAACTGTTTTATTCCTCACTGGAAAGGTTTGGGAGTTCTGTTTTTACCCTTTTTATTTGCGTTTAGTGTTTTCAAAAGGCACTAACAGCAGGTCCAACTCCCATGCTGAACTTTTATGTTGGATCTTGATTGAAAACCAGCTCCAGCTGTGTTGTCTCAAAGTCCCCTAACTGTTCTCATTAGTTACCAGTCCCTGGCCTCTCTCATCAATATATGTATTACATATTTATATGTTATATTACATTATATTATATTAATTATGTTATGTTATACCATACCACATCATATCATATATCATATCATATCATATGTCATGTCATGTCATGTCACATTTATATTATATTATATTATATTATATTATATTATATTATATTATATTATATTATAATGTTATGTTATATGATGTGATATGATATTATATTGTTATGTTATATTATATTACGTTATGTTATGTTATGTTATGTTACGTTACGTTACATTATGTTACTTTATGTTATGTTATGTTATGAAATTTCATGAAATGAAAATATTGTATCTATTATTATACGTGCAATCTGAGCCCATCTGGGTTAGGGTGATGGTTGTCATACCTTGAAGGTAGGCTTTACAACAAAGCACCTCAAAGCACCCTTTCTAATGTGCACATGAGTAGTATTTGCAATTGCTAACCAGGGGCATACAATCGAAAGGGAATCCCAGACTTTAGTGATATGACTACTGCTTTTCCAATCACGTATCTTTCAATGATGCGTGAACAGCAGCACATTTTGTAAAGTACTACTGTGTCATAACACTAACAATGATAACTTGGCTCTTTACTGCTATAATTTCAAGAATCCTTATTACTTATGTGACATTTTTATTCCAGAACTGACTCTTCTAAATCATTAGGGTCAAACTGAAAACATGTACTATAATGTGGAGGACTGGTTGATGTATCGGCTGCCTTTTGAATATCACTTACATGAATCTCTTATAAGCCTCTCTACTAGACTACGACTATCATTTTTAAGGTTTTCCTTAATTTCCTTCCTTTCTTTTTTTGCTTTTCTTGGTGCAGCATAAACCACATCCAAAGGAGGTGGCCCAAATGTGCCCTTACGCTAAGATGATGTCCCATATGGGTGGAAGACTCTACTATCCCTGTCAATCTAATGGTAATGGAGATGGGGCTAGGGAAAGGGAAGATCAGGCAGTGGGTGAAGACATATGAGGTATGACCACTGGGGAAAAGCAGTGAAGCACTTAAAACCAAATTCATACTGAGGCAGCAAGGTGGGTCAGTGCATAGAGAGCCAGACCTAGAGACAGGAAATCCTGGGTTCAAATTCCACTTCAGACACTTTCTAGCTGTGTGAACCCTGGGCAAGACGCTTAACCCCCATTGCCTAGCCCTTTCCCCTCTTCTGCCTTGGAACCCATACTTAATATTGGTTCTAAGACAGAAAGTAAGGGTTTTAAAAATATTAAATGTTCTTTTAACCTAGCCCTAAACTCTGTGTGTATGCACCCACACAGGCACACTGCCCCTGATGCCTAAAAGTAATGCCCTAGAGAGCAAAGTCCTAGTCATCTCATCCAGATGTTATTTTATTCCACTCAACATCCTGTAATGACTTAGGCACAAAAGTCCCACTCAAGCCTTTTTCTGTCTGACTGAAAATTAACTGAGAAGGTTTCTTAAAGAAACATTTCTTCAGCTTCCTCAGAAAGATTCATTTAATAGGAATGCTTTTCTTGATTCATCATCTGTAAATATTCTTAGTCAATTGCCCACTCCATGGGTTCCCTCAGTTAAAAAATAGTGGGATGATACTTTGGTCTATGGTAGATTGAAATTTATTTCAATGTTCTAATTCAAACAGGGTTCCTATCCTGAGGTCTATGAACTTTAAAAATATTTTTGATGTTTGAAGTTCATTATAATTAATTTCCTTCATGGGCAGCTAGTGTCTTTGACAAGAAAACCTCAAATGGGATCATAAAGAGCTGAACATGACTGAAAAATGTCTAAACAAGAATACTTTCTTTTGTAATCTTACATATTCTTTTTTTATATGTATAAATGCTGATTTCTCCAGACTGCCAAAGAGGTCCTTTACACATAAAATAATACTAGATATTAGTAATACTAATAATACTAGAGGGATTAATAAATCATTCCAATAATCTTTCCCTTTGATTTTGTTCTTTTATGGCTCCCATAGATTCAGTGATCAAATTTGCCAAACCAATTTTTGGCGCATACTGTCAACCAGTTTTTTCTTACTACTATAATTGTGTAGACATTTTTATCAGTATTTATAGAAGGGTTTTCACCAACTGCTAAAAGCACTACAATGCCCTCTCAATACAGATATCAATATATAGAGATATAGAAGGAGTTGGAGCTATTCAGAAAATGGACTAAACTATTGATATTTTAATGAGTTATCGGGGTATTTCTCTAGCCCATGATGACATTTTGTGGTTTGTGTATATTTTTATTGTAACATTGAATAATTTTATTCATTCAGTTACTATCTGTTGAAATATTTAATTTTCTAAGATACCTCTATAGTTTATGGGAGCATATGAGTGAATATTTGAAATAAGTTCTCTCCCACAGAATCCCCTATGTGCTGGAGCCCTGCCTTAGCCTAAATATTTGAAGCTGCCCCAGTGTTACTAGAGATCTACAGACTTAAGAACCTAAGTCCAGAGATTTATAGAAGACAGGCTCACTCCTAGAATACCAGAGTTAGGTTCTCTTCGCTGTTTAGTCTAGGGAAACTGGCTAGAAGTTTCAAAATGAAAATATTACACCAAAGAGCTATAGGGTTATTAGACTAAGTGAAGTTGGGATGAGGATTATTGGTCTAAACAGTTCTTTCTTTGGTCTTTTAGCATCCTAGCTTCTCTTTGCAATCTTGTACATATACCTTTTTGTCCCCATTCATATAGGCATTGATAAAGAAGCCTTGAGTACCCAAGATACCCACTTATAGGTCTAAAGGGTTTATCCATATTTCTCCACTTTGTACTGATATGATCCTTACTCTTGATTGGGCTTTTGGAAGGGAAAAGGCAGAGGATACATCCTGGTACAGTGTACACAACAGAATAAGAGAAAATGAATGGACTATCAGACTTTCATTTGTTTTATAAGTGAAAATGTTAAAAAATAATATGAAACATCTTAAGGTAGAGGAAATAAAAAGAATGATGGTTTTGAGTCATTGTCTATAAGATCTTACTGTAAAGAACATCTTCATAAAATGTATGGTTTTTTTCAAGATGGTTATAAATTTGAACCTATTTTAATCAGTGGGTTATACATGATAAAACAATTACCAGGTGATTCCAAATTTGTTCTTGGAGGACTGCAAACCAGATGTTGTTGGAAAAAAGCCTCTCTTTCTTAATCCTTTGCTTTTTCTGTGTGTATGTGTGTTTTGCTTGGGGCATCAAACATTTTTTTTTTCTTTTCACTGCTTAAAGGGTTGTTTTCAATTAGAATTTTCTTTCAGTTATACAAACTTACAAATTTAAACTACATCATCAAATGATTATTTATATTTGAAAGAGTCTAGTATTTAATACATTATTATATGAAAATATTGTTAATGTGATAGAAATGAAAGATAATGACATGAAATGTGCATTGTTCCCAACCTATGCTCCTGCTTCCCAAACACAAAAGCTGGGTAAAGGCTACAGGACTCTTGCCAACTGTATAAGAGCACATGTGCTTGGCATATGGGGTCCTGGGCTGGTCTTCAGAACACCAGCATACCTGCCATGCTAAATGTACTGTAACTACAAAAAATTAAAGTTCCATATATGGAAGAAAAATCATCCATCTCTGTAAGCATTGCTCAGGCAGTTCAAAATCATTTGCCAGGACAGCACTCTGGGTAGTGGCAGCTCTAGAAAAAATTTAAGCTTAATAATTAATTTGTGGATTCAGAAAGCAAAATCAGTTAGATTATGAAGATTTCACTGCCTTTTAGAGTCTAAGTTATAATAATACCTTGAATCTAAACTGTCACTATTCCCCCAGGCAGCAGCATGGAGAGGGGGAAACCATATTGCAATTGTAGTCAGATTATCTAGGTTTCAATTCTGACTCTGATATTTAATAATCCCTATGAACTTCATCTACTATATCCATTAATTTGCACTGGAAGGAAGGAAGGAAGGAAGGAAGGAAGGAAGGAAGGAAGGAAGGAAGGAAGGAAGGAAAGAAGGAAGGAAGGAAGGAAGGAAGGAAGGAAAGAAGGAAGGAAGGAAAGAAGGAAGGAAGGAAGGAAGGAAGGAAGGAAGAAGGGAAGGAAGGAGGGAGAGAGGGAATATGCATTTATTAAAATATCTGCTTTGTGTCAGGTACTCTGCTATGTCCTTTACAAATATTATCTCTTTAATTCTCACAACAAACTTTTGAGATCTGTACTATATCCCCCTTTTTTATAATTTTGAGGCATTTTCATTCTTCAATAGTTGTTTTGAAGGTAGTTGGTGGACTTTGAATGTTTACTTTGCCATCTTGGCCCAATCTGCCATTGCTGTTGCCAAAGGTGCTATAGATAAGATTGACTTTTTGCTAGGAATACCATAGTGCTCTTATTTTAGAACAGGCTAGTAGTCATTTTTCAATCATGTCTGATTCTTAATGACCCTATTTGAGATTTTCTTGGTAAATATCCTAGATGGGTTTGCCATTTTCTTCTCCAGATCATTTACAGATGAAAAACTGAGATCAATAGGGTAATGTGACTTGTCCAGGATCACAAAGCTAGTTAATATCTGAGATCAGATTTGAGCTCAAGAAGATGAATTTTCCTGATTCTAGATATGGGACACTATTTACTATTCCATTTTATGATTTAAAAAACTGAAGCAAAATGTAAATGACTTAACCAGGGCCAAATAACTTCTAGTGTCTAAGGGCAAATTTGAAGTCATTCATATCTTCCGGATTCTAGATCCAGCTCTAGCTACTATCCCAACTAGTTAACTCTGTCTACAGCTTATGCTTAGAAGTCAGTTTTTCACCTCTACCTCAGAACATGTGTTTTTCATTACAGATTCAATTAAAGAACCACTTTCTCCATGATAACTTTCCTAACTCCCTTCATTTTAAACCACTAATACCCTCCCTCACTAACTACCTTGTGTTTATTTTGTATTTATTCTGTATTCTCAAATCCTCAATAATATGTTATCTTAGTGGTTCCAGAATCCTGTCTAAGTGATTCAGATTTCCATTCAATCATACATGCACACCCTTCTCTCCTTTCGTTAAGATCCTCCCAAAAGTCCTTCCTCACTTCCTCCTAACATTGGGAACAGTAAATGTGTTGCACTCTTGGCTGTTCATCTGGCATGCTTTGTTTTTGCCACAGGACTAACCTATCTTCTCTTCTGATCAAATAATTCATTGATGGCAAATTTTACTCCTTTTCTGCAAAGATCCTTACAAGTCACATATTACAGCTTGCACATGCACACCATGTACTTTTCCTGCCCACCATGGAACTGACCCTCATTTTTAGTTATTTGGAGGCAGGTATCTTCCGTGTCTTGTTGCTGTATAGCAATGCCAATGTCTGCTGTAGGGCATCCTTTTTATGTCTGTTTTCAAATAAATAGGTAATAGGAACTTTGAAGGAATTAGGCAGTGAAAACTAAGGAAATCAATGGGGCAAGACCCACTCAAGGTTAATTAGCTTCATATTCTAAAACCTAGTCATTAAAGATGGGCCTTTAATTTCTAACCTTAAATTCACAATTTACTGAAAAACAACTAGTCTTCTCTTTTCCACTTGGTCAATACATTTATATTGGTCAACATGCAAATGCTCTATTCCCCAAGAGAAGAAAAGCTTCTTGAGGAGAAAGAATGTTTATATATATCTCCTCAGGCCCTAGTATGGTATCAAACAGAAAATGGGTAACTAGGTATTATGGAGAATATAAAGCTGGTTGAGTCATGTAGACAAGAGTTCAAATCCTGCCTCAGTAATTTGCCTAAACTATGGGACTCTAGGAAAATCACTTCTGAGAGGCTCATTTTTCTCATTTGTGAAATATGGGTAATAATAGCACCTAGTTACAGATTTTTTGTGAGGGTCAAATGAATTAGGATGTGCAAAGAGCTTTACAAACTTTAAAGTCATATATATATATATATATATATATACACACACACACACACATATATATGTATATATATATATATATATATATAAACTATTATTATTCCATTGGAGGCTCTTAATAAATGTTTGTTAATTCAAGTCAAAGTTAACAAGCACGTATCAAAGGCTGAGTATATGCCTGACAGTACACTCAACACTAGGAATAGATATTCAAGGATACATTCTAATGGGGAAAGGCTAGACATAAAAGGAAACTGAAATGAGGGCAGGGGAGGAAGGGAAGAAGCCCCAAAGCCTCGAGAGTCAGAAGTACCTCCTGGAAAGTGATGAAGAATTAATTAGTTGATTTGGGTATCCTATTTAAAAGAGAAGTTCTGGGAGGAACCAACCAATCAGAGGAAGAAGCTGCTAGAGATGAGGGCATATCCAATGTCAGAAGTAATGGGAAAGAGAGAAATTCCAGGATCCTAAAGGGAGGAAGTTTCTGTGACATGGTAGAGAAAATCCTGAGACTTTTGACAGATCATTTCATCTCTGGGCCTTAGTTTCCACATATAAAAAGAGGATCTCAAACTAAAGGTCTATCTCTCTAACTATGATCTGCCAAATGCTATGAAGGACATTATTTTAAGCATGCTTATGGGGTCTGAGCATTTTCAAAGATAAATCAAAAATAACTTCTCAATTAGGCAACTTTTCAGATATTTTAAAAACGTGTTTTTGTCTACCAAACCATTTTATCCAACTGAAAGCTAAGTGTCCACACTTCCCTTAGTCACTAATGTTATAGCAGTAAGACCCTGGAGAGCTCTCAGCAGCACTAGCCTTTAAAAAGTTTAGTACTAGTGCTGCTGGTCATATTTTTAATTTACACTAATGTTCCTTCTCTCCCCAGCAATCTATATTTTTAACTGTTTTCAAACCCAGAACCAATGCATTCCTGATGTCTTATCTGGAGATTGTAGGGAATCAATTTTATGTCCATCCTCAAATAAACAGCCACTTCAAATCTGGGGGAGATAGGCAGAGGAGACAAGGGAGTCAGCGGGGCAAGATCCATGCAAGGTTACCGTTAGCTCTCAGCAAAAGGTGTGGTCTGGTCTCCATATTCTTTTCCCACATACACAAAGGAATCCTGACATGGATTATGATGACAAGTAGGCAGGTACTTCATTGGATAGAGTTCTGGACCAGAGTCAGGATAACCTGAATTCATATCTGGGCTCCGAGAGGCAGCCTAAAATATAATTTATGCCTTTTATCCCATAAAAGAATAGCATACTCTAAAATGATCATGAAGACATTCTCAAAAAATTGGACATAGAAAGAGGGACAGGGAACCAGTGCACCTCTCATTCAAAGGAAGTGACTGAAAATAAA
Organism: Monodelphis domestica; assembly: GCF_027887165.1. Lineage (NCBI taxonomy): Eukaryota > Metazoa > Chordata > Mammalia > Didelphimorphia > Didelphidae > Monodelphis > Monodelphis domestica. The sequence goes on from NC_077229.1 coordinate 227,879,785, forward strand.
CTTGTCTGAAATCTCCTCGGTCTTGTGACAGCCAGTGAAAAACGGTAAACCAACATCCCCTTTCACAATCCCTTTTACATTCACCCACCCCTGACATCTCATGTGCTGTATTTTACATTTTTTTCTATTTTGAAACTTTTAAAATGAATACCCAGGAAAGAAACAGAAGAGATTGCAACATGTCTGTCCCCTCTTGAAATATATCAAGTTATAGCTCATACTTCCTCTCATTCTGAAGAATTGACCATGAAAGAAATAACCTCCCCCTATTTCAAAGGGATTGTATGTCACATAATGTGGGAAGAGGAAAGATAGACAATTATGAAAAAGATGGAGATGAGAAATATTAAAAGAAAGAAAAATTGTAGAGGAAAAGAAATGAAGCTTGAATAGGATATATAACTACTTCAAAACATGTCTCTCTTCCTCTGAATCAGTTTCTCTATCTTTCAGATATTTTGGGCAAAAATTAACCTCTTGGTTCCCTCTATTCTTTTTTTTTTTAACCCTTACCTTCTTTCTTGGATTCAATACTGTGTATTGGCTCCAAGGCAGAAGAGTGGTAAGGGCTAGGCAATGGGGGTCAAGTGACTTGCCCAGGGTCACACAGCTGGGAAGTATCTGAGACCAGATTTGAACCCAGGACCTACCAGCTCTAGGCCTGGCTCTCAATCCACTGAGCTACCCAGTTGCCCTCAGGTTCTATCTATTCTTGATCTCCAAGAAATTTGAACCTTTTCCAAATTGGGATTTATAACTAGAAGGAATCTTCAAAATTGTTTAGTCCAATACTCAAAGGATAGATTAAGAAACTGAGGTACTGAGAAAAAAATCATTTGTAGGAAATTATGTATACAACATTATTTCCCTCTAAAATGTTAGGCCTTTCAGGGCAAGGATTTTCAATTTTGCATTTTATTCACAGGATTTAGCAGTTTCTGGCATATCATAGATAATTAATAAATGCTTTTTGGCTGATTTGTTCACTGGAAAAAATTAAGTGGATCATATAAAAAGCCTAATCAACTCCTCATCCCAATTATCTACTTTTATTTGTAGGTAAAGATATATATGTTGGCACAATAAAATTTGTTACCATACTCCATTAGAGTTGAGTTCTCATAGTTATTTTAGTTAATATTAAATTAAATTAAATATTATATTTATTTGGAGGTTTGTATTTGTAAAATGGAAATTTGCTCCTAGTCCATAAAAGATAGGAGACTTCTTATATAACTCAAGCCACCAATTAATACAATTCTTTTTTATATATTGATATGATTTAAAAAAAATAAAATCCTTGTCCTTTGTCTTGCAATCAACACTGTGTATTGGTTCTAAGGCAGTAGAATGGTAAGGGTTGGCAATGGGGGTTAAGTGACTTGCCCAGAGTCACACAACTAGGCAGTGTCTGAGGTCAAATTTGAACCCAGGACCTCCTGTCTTTAGATCTGACTCTCTATCCACTGAGCTACCTGGCTGCCTTTGAGATGACTTTTAATGATAATTTTCTGATATTGTGCAATTCATATTCTCTCCCTCTCACTCTTCCCTGTTCCCAATATAGAAGGTAATATTATATAGGTTTTACATATATTATTATACAATACATATTTCTATGTTTATCATTTGCACTAGAGAAGAATTTATGGAAGAAATAATGAAAAATGATATCCTTCAACCTGCATTGATTAAATGACTATTTTATGCCACACACTGTGCTATTAAGTGCTTTATAATTATTTTCTTTATTGATCCAAACAACATCCCTGAGAATAGCTACTATTATTGTATTCATTTTATGTCTGAGAAAACTAAGGCATATGGAAATGAAGTGACTTGTCTAAAAGTCACTCAGGTATTATTAGGTGTGTGAATCTGGATTTGAACTCAGGTCTCCAGATCCAGAGCTCTATGCATATTATCACGAGGCTGCCATTTACCTTGCAAGATACAAATCATGGAAACTGGTCTGTTGTTTGCTGTTACATTGTCAGCCTGTTGGCTCAGTTCATGCAGATGTTGTCCTTTGAGGAATTTTTCATTTCGTTCTTAGGTCTTAGTCATTCCATAACCCCTAACCAGAGGCAAAAACCACTTTTTGTCACACAATAAATCAAATGACTTGTTTCTGCTTCTTGGTTAAGTCAAGTATTTGGCTATGTGATGCCAAAATTACATAGGATTTAAAAATTGTTTATGTATTCTAAAATCTTCTTTCTTACTATTTTTGAAAGGGAGTTTAAGCTTTGTATAACTTAGTGTGAGGGTCTATATGTTTCATTAAAATTGTATGGGTTTTGCTTAAGACACTTTCCAGATTATTTTTTTTGGTATCTTTTATGGTTCTAAACATATTCCTTAGAGTGGTATTGAATAGGTGTTACATGTTTTAAATATATTATTCCTCTTCATCTTTGATTTCAGGGTACCAATAAGTATAACACAAACGCCTTCATGTTTTTCCTTGATACTTTTATGTTCTATATATCCAATATACCAGTAGACCACTTTCATCCATTAAGCAAAAGTAGTCCTGGTATAAAATCTAACGTGTTCATTATGTATATTTCTTTGCCATACATTAAGAATTTCATGCTAAAAAAGCTGAAATATCACTGTTATTATTTGTATTATATAAATTATGATTAAGTAACAATAACTCAGATTTGCATAGCAATTTTATCTCCTTCATAAGGAAAATACCAAGAAATACAAACCAATACATTAAACCATTTTATCACTTCAAAAACTGAATGGCTCAGTGTAACATACCAATTTTAGAAGGCACCTGAGAGGTTATCTAGTCTGGTCCCTCATTTTATAGATGAGTTATTGAGATCCTATGAGGTTAATAATTTGACCAAAATTTCACAGGTGAAATTTCGAAAGACCCAGGATTTGCATTCAAGTTCTCTTATTCCCAAATCCAGCATTCTTTTCATCATCTTACATTGTTTTCCATGAATGAGAGATAATCAGAATGAAAGATAAGAAATGAAACAATGGCTCTAAATCATAAAATTATGGTTTTAGTCTTCTGGCCCAGGTGAATTATTAGGAATTTTTTCATCCAAAGGTTCTGAAAGAACTTGTAGTTGTTATAACTAAGCCATTCTAGTTGCTTATTTGGAAACCATGCAAAATGGCATAAGATTGCCTAAATATTAGACAAATGTTATTCCAATTTTAACAAGTTGTGCAGTATAATCAGAAAATTTCAAACCAGTAAGATGAGTGCTGATCTCAGTCAGGCAAAGAGAAGCACAATCTGTAATCAGAATAATACTTTTTTTTAAAGGCACATTAGACAAGTAATGATTTTCTACTGCCAAGAACATTGCTAGTGATGATAAAATCAGAAACTGATACAGACATAGCACATATACACATATACTACAATAAGATAGACTTAGAATTGGTTGTGTATTCTAGGGAATACTAATTAATAAATCAACACAACCCAGCAGATGGTCTCTAATGATGTTACACAAGGCTCAATATTCATACCTAGCCTCTTCAAGATTTTTGTCCATGACTTAGATAAAGATACAAAGTATGCTTGTAAAATCTGGAAGAAGTGCATAATTGGAAGGAAAAACCTAATGCAAAGAATGGCAGAATCAAGTTCAAGAAACATTTTGACATACTCGAACACTGGACCAAAATGGATGACCTCAAATGAATAACTGTAAAGGTGGGAATGTTGTTCCAAAAAAACTATTTCTTAAATATACATTGGAATACAACTGGGCTGAAAGCATTTCAAGTGAAAAAGATTTGGGCTTATTATTGTTAAGAGCCATGATATGAATTCATGAGAGAAACATTTCAATTGAATTTTGACCATAGAAGCTAAATTTTGAAGTGTTTAGAAGAGAGTATGATTTTTCAAACATTATAATTTAGAGTGAAGAAGATAGGTGATAGAAGTAATCCTGAGTTGAGATTTGGCAAATCGTGATCAGTAATAGAAAACAGCAACTATGGATTTAGCTGTTGAAGGTAGAGAAAGTTTGAACAAATTAACTAAGGGATTAAGATTGAGAAGGAAAGAAGAGGTAAACAGAACAGTTGGTTTGGGTCAGTACTGAGGGTTGGAGGGATGAGAGGTCAAAATGAGAATGAAGAATAGGTTTAGGATTAATGAAGCGTAGGAAGAAATGGAAAAATAAAAGGTTAGGGTCAAATAAAGGGAATTCAAGAGTTCTTGAACATGGAAACAGCACATATTTGGATGATGGCAAGATGAAAGATATGTTCACCTCTGTATGTGACTGAAGTACACTTGAAGAAGACAGGAAAGTTGAGAAGACTTAGGAAATGGGAAGTATTTGAGGGTATTTGAGGGAACATCACCATGTATATTTTAGTCTCTTAGAAAGAGGGAGAAAGTGAGAGCGAAGACTGTGAGCAGGTATTGAATTCATTGAGAAAGGATATAATATCACCAATGAAAGTACACAGGACAACTCCAAGAGATTCATGAAAAAAGCTATCCACCACCACAGAAGGAACTGATGGAGTCTGAATGAAGACTAAAACACACCATTTTTCTCTTTATTTCCTCCAGAGATTTTTCTTTCAAGTAAGCAATATGTGCCTTCCACAATATGACAAACATGGAAATAAGTTTTATAGAATAACACATCTATGACCTATACCGTAATAACTGCCATCCTGAGGAGGGGTAAGGGTTGGAAGTGATATTAATCAGAAAACATCAGAAAATGATTGTTATAAATTGTTCTGACACGTAATAAGGAAAAAATTAAAATAAAAAGAGAAAGCATAGAGAATGCAATAGGGATAGGTAGATGACACCTACCAAAATCTGAAATAGATAATTAGCATGAATTGAATAGTCATTAAAGTAGAAGTTATTATTGAATAATTTTGGTAGATTTCTAATAAAAGGAAGCCTTTCCTAACCCCTCAATTTTATTGCCTTCCCTCTCTTAATTTTTCCTATTATCTATCTATCTATCCATCTATCTATCTCTATCTCTATTACTATCTCTATATATCTATATTGTCTCCCCTTTTAGTATATAAGCTCTTTGAGGGTAGGGACTGTCTTTTGCCTCTGTATCCCTAGCACTTAATATAGTACCTGAAATATAGGTAATTGATTGCTTGCTTGCTTGATTGATTGATTGATTGGAAATCTGGAAGTGGCAAAGCAGATCAAGGAATATTCTCATTCCATCACAGCTGATGAGTTAAGGTTATATATGAATGTGTGACTGGTCAGTAAGTCAATAAGCTTTTGTTAAATACCTACTATATGCCAGATTCTATGATAAGGAAACAAAGAAAAACAAAAGAAAGCCCTTGACTTTGAGGATCTTGGAAACTAATCTAAATAAGGACCAGAAAAGGATTCAGTTAATTAGATGAACAGGTTAAAGATGAAAAGAAATCTGAGTATGGGGCAAGCATTTCTGAGTAGATAGGGAAAGGGAAGGGCAGCTTTGGCTAGGACTTCCTGGGGACAAGGTTGAATGAGATGGGAATGGGAGTGAACAGCTGAATTTGGGGAGGATTATTCTACGGCAGCCAAAAGTTCAGTATTACACACAGAAAGAAGAGGGAATGGGAGCATGCCAGCCATTGGGATATAAGTCCCGGCAGAGTTAAAACTGATAAGCACTGAAGGCAGGTGGTTAGAAAACTCAAGATCAAAGTTTCATGTGGATATGGTCCTCAGCTACTCAATCTACTGAGTTCCTGCAAATTAGGGCAAGAGTAGCAATGATCTCACCATCTACACATGGAGAGGGGAATTAGTCTCCTCCTTGCCTTCACTAGAAGCCAACCTATAGAGATAGGAGGCAGGATATTATTTTGCCTGGCCTTACCTCACTGGCCACAACTTCTCCAGCCAGTAAGCAGTGTCTGGAAATTGTTAGAATACTTAGGTAATCAAGGTAGATCAGCAGTTCACAAAATGTCTGAACTTAACTATCTTCTTTACACAGAATAATTGAGAGAGTCTTAAGAGGTTGTGAAATAGTAATCAATCCAGTATTATTGGAAGACGTGTTCATGTAAAACTTTGTAAAACACTTTTGTAAACCACTGTAAAAAATCATGTGACATCTTTTTCCTAGGGTCTTAGAATTCAGGGGTTCTTAAATAAGGATCCATGAACTAAAAAAAATTCAATATGTATTTCAATATAATTGGTTTTCTTTTTAATTCTATGCATTTTAGTTTTTTTTACTAAATTATTGTTTTCTCCTCTTCCTCCTTCCCTCCACCCTCCTCCCTTTTTCCTCCCTTCTTATCTTTTTTCTTTCTTTCCTTCATTTGCATTTAAGCAAAATTTCTATGAGCACCAAATAGTTTCCAGACAGCAAGTATTTTAATGATCAAAATAGAGAGAAAATATCAAGGAGACATGAATAATGTGAGAAGGTATTCAAGAGGTCAAAAGTGAAATCTAGGTCTTGAAAGACAGTCAGCATTTGGGTATGTGAAGAGTAGGGGCACATGAGTACTAGGTACAGGTTGTAAGTGGTACCAGGTTCAGAAGAGTGACCAACAAGAGCCAGAGAAGTCAGGGAAGGCTTCAAAGAGGAGAGGAGATTTGAGTCATGGAAGATACCAACAATGAAAAGAAGGAAGGTCTACACATATGTGGACAAACATATTCACAAGGCATAGAAGTTAGAAATAACATTAATATGTTTATGTAACTAAGAGGAGGTTAGTAACAAAGATTTCTATTTCCAAATCAGAATATAACATTTAATTATAATATTGCAATATATCATTGGTTTTCACATGAGGAGATCATTACAGATCCTAGCATAATATTCACTTATCTTTCATCATTGAAAATTGATGAAGGAACCATCATATCAAGAATACCCCTGACATTTTGAATGGAAACATAAATAGGGAGGCTTGGTGAACTCCTAAGAGGGTTTTGTTTCTCAATCTGCTATTATCTGAATCGTGTTTGATTTTAAGCTGCTTTGGATTTCCAGCTGCAGCTAGCCAGCATCCAACTTTGTTATACAATGGGGCCATAAATGCCTGATAATAGGCTGCTGGGTAGTGGCAGAGCTGTTTCTAATGAGTTCAAACGGGTTTGGTTATTGTGGGCAGTGAATACATGTGTTTACCTTGTTCCACAGCTGTGTTATATTTTAGCACAGTTGCTAACTTGTGGTGTAATGTGAATTTTCTTAATCATCTGCCCCTTTACACGCATGTTTTTCCTGCCAACACCCAAGTGGAAGACAAGGACCCAAATGAGGGAGAAAAGAAATAATTTATTGTGCCAAAATGTTTGAACATCAATAATGTGCCCTATCACTGCCTCCTCCTAATTTAGTACTTGGGATTTTAAATACAATAATGGGGGCAAGGGAGTAGGTGGCAAGAAAAAGAGATAGCCAGACATGGGTAGGGAGTGAGGGAAATAGATAGAGAGAAACTAACTAATAGCTGTTCTGTGTTGGATGCAGGAAAAAAGTTGGTATTAAGTAAAGGGCATGTCTTTTTAATGACAAACAGTTGAGATGGAGAAGAATGTTTATTTACACAACAAAGAGGAATGCATGGTTTTGCTGTCATCTTCATCTCTCATTTTCATCAAACGATTATTCTCCATATGGAAGATGCTTCTCAGGATGACCAGAAATAAACTCTGTCAGTGGTACATATACCCCAGCAGAGCAAAGAGACGCCAGGCTCCCATAAAAGGGAAACTCATCTTTACCTTCCTCTCTGGAAATTTAATCCCTAATCTTTGAGTGGTCATGCCTTGACTTCTCCTTCCATTTGTTCCCCATCTGAAATTGGTTAGTTTCCAGCAGGGTTGGTACAGCCAGACAGCCAAGTTTGTGGTTGTAGCAAAAAGAGCTTAGGCCCAAGGTGGTGATGGCTAAGCTTTAAATTTAGAGATCTCCACCTATTCCCCTACTCACCCTGTTCTTTGGTTTTTGAAAGCAATAGGGGGAAACCTCACTCTACCATCTCTTTGTTTGTTTGTTTGTTTGAGTGGAAATGTCATAGACAATTTCTTCCCCATTAAAAAATTGAGGATAACTATCGAAAAGTTCCACAATAAGTGGATGGTACCTGGATTCAAGACAATAGAATACACCTAAACATCAGTGTGGTGGGCTCATATTTTGAAATCAATGGTGTTGTGTCATGTTGTGAAGATCTTTCACTCAGCTAGTATGTTAAGGCAGATCTGAATTCAGGTTTTTAGCTCTAGATCCAGGGTGCTATCCAATGAGATACCTCACTTAAATGGCTAGAAATTTTGTTTTCCTTTTATCAAATCTAAATTTCCCCCTGTGTAACTTCAGTCCATTGCCTCTGGTTCTGCTCTCTGAGGTTGACCAGAACAAGATTAAACCACATAATTGCCTTCCAAACACTCAAAGGTGTTCTAAATTTCAACAAATATTCCTTGTACAATAAGGAAGCGCTTCTACTAGAATTAACACAACACTTAGTGAAGAATCTAATTTTTTTTTTTTTTGGCTTAGTAACCCCCCATGTCAAGCACAGAGCCTGGCAGATCCTCAGTACTTATGGACTGATAAGTGGCTGTCTTTTTTTTTCCAAAATGAGGATAAAATTACTTCCTTCAATGAATATTTACATGGAAGAAGTGGAAAGAGTCTAGAAGAAAGGGCCTTACAGGCCAAGTGAGGAGGCCACATTCCCAGGCACTGTTGTGCCTCTGACTGAGCAGAGGAGCTGATCAGCCCACGAGCTCCCTCTGCCTCCTTTGCAAAGGGATGTTTGGAGGAATTCTTCTGTTGTGGTTTTGAATGAAACATCAACATAAATGAACTGTGGTGGGAGAAATTAGTTAGAGCATGATATCATCTGAGGGTTAGGAGTCCTTTGACTTAGAAGGAGGATTGGAATCAGCCTGAAGGCCCCAAGCCTACCCTTAGGGGGATTAACAGAGCAAAAGGCTCTGCTCATTTGTTATTCTTTAATAATAACTCAAATTTCTTTAGTACTTAGAAGTTTACAAAGTACTTTTCCTACAGTCTTGGTGTTTTATAACTCCTTGGCATTGAGAAAAGTAATGTTTTTCACAAGAGTTCTTCATCATTTTATAATGTAATTACTCTTTTTTTCCAATTTATATCTTTTGCTTTTATGCCACCTTAATTTTCAAATATTTCCCTCTTTTCCCCAGAATGAAAGAGCTAGGTAGCACAGTGGATAGTGTATGGGTCTGGAGTCAATAAAACTACTCTTCCCAAGTTCAAATCTGACTGGTTGTGTGACCTTGGGCAAGTCACTTAACCCTATTTGCCTTAGTTTCTGCATCTGTGAAATGAGCTGGAGAAGAAAATGGCAAGTCACTCCAGTGCTTCTGCCAAGGAAACTCCAAACAGGATCACCAGGAGTGTAACATGCCTTTAAAATGACTAAACAGCAACAAAACAAACCCTCAACTCTTAGCAAAGAATTCAATGGATGAGGATGATGAAGAGAGAAGCATTTCAGTGAGAACAACTAACACCTAGAGAGTATCTCATAATACCCCCTATCTAGTTTGTTCATATTTTTTCCTTCTTCTTAGATCTGCCAGGGAAATTAATCTTTATTCCCTCAATTTAGGGTATCACTCTTTCATCTAAATCATATACCAATTTTGACTTTATTTTGATATAGGGTATGAGATATTAGTCAGTACCTAGTTTCTGCCATACTGTTTTCTAATTTTTCCAGCAGTTTTTTGTTAATAGTGAGTTTTTTGTCCCAAAAGTTGGGATCTTTGGGTTTATCAAACACTAGGTTGCTAAGGTCATTTTCACCTCTAGATTGTGTTTCTAATCAATTTCATTGATCTAACAATATATTTTCTTAGCTAGTACTAGACTGGTATACATACTTTGGTCTCTAAGAGATCTGACTTTTTATCAGTGATCTTCATGCAGTATATGTCTAGAAGTGTGATGGCTTCATAACTGTTGTAGACATTAAATAACTTTCTTAGTATAATTCCAAATTGCTTCCCAGAATTGTTGGGCTAATTCCCAGTTCCATCAACAGTATGTTGTTAGTATATCTCAAAATACTCTGCTAATGGGAATCACATCTAACCAGTTCTAGAGTGGTGATCAGAAATCATTCACTTGTCTCAAGAGATGTCTATAGTTCCAAGACCTATATATTGATAAGTAAACTACATAATTCAATGTTATTACTGCATCTTCAATAGTCTTGATCACAATAAGCAGTAGATCATATTGAAATGATGAGGTTTCAGAGGCAAAAGTGACATAATGGATAGGGCACTGGATTTGAAGTTAGGAAATTCTGGGTTAAAACTTCATCTCAGACAATATCTATATAAAATTGGGAAATGCACCTATATTCTCTGGGCCTCATTTTCTGAATTTATAAAATAAATATGTTGGAATTTTTATCTCTAAATCTGTGATCTCATAAAAGGAGATACATATAGATATAGGAAATGTAATTAAAAAAAACCTTTATTATTTCCTTCATTCATTAGTTCACTTGTTTCTTCCTTCCTTCCTTCCATCCTTCCTTCCTTCCTTCCTTCCTTCCTTCCTTCCTTCCTTCCTTCCTTCCTTCCTTCCTTCCTTCCTTCCTTCCTTCTTTTCTTCCTTTCTAAGATTTAAAAAGATGACAGCAAGAAGGATCTGGATAGTATGGAGTAAGCTTTCATGAAGAAGTGGTTCCTAATGATAGTGGTAGAGGGTGAGTTTGGAAGTGGCACTGAGGGATATGCAACAAGATAACTTCTGCTGTTGCCAGGATAGGAGAAGGGACACAACCAACCCTGAAAGATTTGATAAAAGACTTTACAGTTAATAGGAATAAGCTTTGTTTTTAGTGAACATCAGAAGATAGAAGAAGTGGGAAAGAGAACATAGCTAACATGAAATGAAAAGAAGTTTAATAATAGAGAACAGCTTCAGAAGACACAGTGAAAAGGTAGGAAACTGGAAGTTAATGCTGGGGAGAGATGGGTCAGAATTTTCTTTTGGAAGAGAAAGTTATCCAAAATCCTATAGCTCTTACTTCTCTCCTTGCTGCTTTAATCAGTCATCTCACCAGTGTGGTCCCCAGACAAGGCTAGATTATGGGAGGGAGTTGTAATAGGCATAAGAGTCTGTGGGGTCATAGCCCTTGTGGGAAGGGGAATAAGCATTTAAGTGGCCAACATTCTGCCTAGGGGAAGGAAGCATGTCCTTTTCAGTTTCCTTAGATGTTAACAGCTGGGACTATTCAACTTCATTTATTTATTTTTTATTTTTTTGCTTAGAACTTCTAGAGGTTCCATACTGGGTTAGATAAGCTTGAAGACAAGTAGAGAGTGAAACAGCCTCCTTGGCTTTCTATCTGCCCACTCTTTGAGGTCTGCATGGGTCAATCTGTATTCAAGCCATGATTCAATTGGCAAGTTTTAAAAATCTGAATTTCCTAAATGGGCATGCCTAACCAACATAATGCAAATGTATTATTTAATTTGATTTGATTTGCCTACTGATTTTGAAACTCACTTTGAAAACTTAAATACAATAAAAATAAAAGGGTCAGCCTCTTGACCCTTTGAAAAGCAAGGAATATCACTCATGCCTGGAGCTCTAAAAGAAACTTCTTGTGGAGTGGTTCCCATGAGTAGCCCCTGGTAAAGGGAGGTTTGTGTCAAAGAAAATAATCCCTCATATTTAAGACCAAAGGGTTTTTTCTGTATGCTGTGACTATACTTCTTTCAATGTTCACTTCTTCTGTGGAGTGGCAAAAAAAAAAGTTAATTTAGAGTCAAAAAGAAATATCAATATCTATGAAATTTGAAAAAATATGCCCAGCACTTTGTTTCAGAGAAAAAATAGCACAGCTCATGGACTATATAGCAGGATTCTGTTCTCCTTTCATCCAGGTGAATAGCTCTCAATATGAAGCCCAGCAAACATTCCTAATAAAAATGCCATGTGGGAAACCAAGCTTCGATAAACAAGTCTCAAAGTACATATGATTCAATCCCAAGGGGCTGAGCTACAGACTTCAGGGCTGAAAATGCAGAGTCTGGACTTCCCCTGAGCTGGGCTCTGCAGAAAAGAATCACTGTGCCCTGCCCCATTCTCTCTCCTCAGTCTGTGGAAATGCTTTATTATTTAAATGTCCACTTCACATGCCACTTCCTTCATGAAGCTTTTCTTCCTCTCCACCTCCAAGCAGGTTGGAATGAAATCTTATTTTTCCATACACCTAATAGAACATTCTGCTAGTACATCTCTTAAGTACTTAGTTATTATTTTATTTTATGGTATATATATACACATATGTTTATATATACATATATATGGATATGTATGTACATGTATCAGTTTCCTTGTCTGAAAAATGAACTGGAGAAAAAATGGCAAATCCTTAGGGTAGCTTTTTAAAGAAAACCCCAAATGAGGTCACAGAGACTGATCACAACTGAAAATTAGTATATAGCAAATATTAATCAATTAAATATATAAATATATTTAGATGATATATCTATAGTATATAACCACAAAATATATATTAATATTTTATGATATGCTATATTTATAATAAAATATATATTATCTATAAATATATGACCCTTAAATAATATATTTTATGCATATATTTATATATATATATGTATGTCTTGTGGATATGTGGATATGTTTGTGAGTATATTCCAGGGAATGCAAGGGAAGCTGTTCAAAGCTCAAAAAGACATGAGAAATAGGGTCATACATTCAGGAAGCAGCCAGTGTGATATTTGACCAGAATGCATATTACATAAAAGAGAATAATTATAGAAGGGAAATCATGAGTCAAATAAAATTTAGAATACTGTGACATTAAATCCATTACCTTAATTTAATACATAATTATCAAGTATCCACTATGGGATGACCATTTGTATGATGTAATGGAGAGACCAAGCCTCCAAGCCACTGGGTTCAAGTCCTGATTCTTTGATACTCATTGTCTGTATGATTCTGGGCAAGTAATTTAACCTTTTATTGCTCCAGACCAGTAGTTCTCAAACTGTGGTCCAAGAATATTTAGGAAATTCCAAGACTATTTCAAGGGTCTATGACATCAAAACTATTTTCTTAACAGACTAAAATTAATTTCCAATATGGAAAATTCAAAAGATAAATCCCATATAAACAAAAGCTCTTTGGGATCCTTAAGAGTGTAAAGTAGGTCCTAAGACCAAAATGTATGAGAATTTCCATTTTAATGAACTAAGACTGTGTATTGCCGAAAAAAATGATAACTGGCATCAGTATAGTTTCCTAAATCATAATAAATCATAAATCATTTCCTAATACCAACAAAATCAAAGGTCTGGCTCTTATCCCTATTGGCATAGATTCTATGTATGAGTTTAGAGAAGATAGAATCTTTGACTAGGATGGTGAAGTGCATGTGCATGTGTGTGCGTGTGTGTGCATGTGTGTGTGTGTGTGTGTGTGTGTGTACACAAGCACATTTCAACTTACTGGTTTTAAAAACTTGAATTTCCATGTGTGCATGCCTGTCATATAATGCATATACACACATATTTATATACATACATACATATTAAATATAAACATATAGTTCACATATATGTATACCTCACTCTCCTACTAGAATGCAATGTGAATTAAGTTAAGCATCTCTTCTCTAAAATTTGCATATCTCTTAGTACTTAGAAAAGACAATAATATCCATTAATTATTCTCCCTATATATTTTATTGTGGGAGTTTAAAACAAAACAACAGCAAATAGAAACAAAGCTCATTCCGCTTACCCCTCTTCAATTTTTTTTTGATAATACTTTTTTGTGTCACTCTTGGTAGTCTAGTGAAGATGCATACTTTCTAATAATAATGTTTTTAAGTGTAAAAATTAAATTAAAAATTATAACATAGGCGAACACAGAATAGTATACATGTCAGACCTTTGGGAAGGGAAATACTTCAAAACCAAGCAAGAATTAGAAAGAATTACAAAATGCAAAATAAATAATCTGGATTACATCAAATTAAAAAGTTTTTGTACAAACAAAACCAATGTAACCAAAATCAGAAGGGTAGCAACAAATTGGGAAACAATCTTCATAAAAACCTCTGACAAAGGTTTAATTACTAAAATTTATAAAGAACTAAATCAATTGTACAAAAAATCAAGCCATTCTCCAATTGACAAATGGGCAAGGGACATGAACAGGCAATTCTCAGCCAAAGAAATCAAAACTATTAATAAGCACATGAAAAAGTGCTCTACATCTCTTATAATCAGAGAGATGCAAATCAAAACAACTCTGAGGTATCACCTCACACCTAGCAGATTGGCTAACATGACAGCTATGCAAAGTAATGAATGCTGGAGGGGATGTGGCAAAGTGGGGACATTAATTCATTGCTGGTGGAGTTGTGAATTGATCCAACCATTCTGGAGGGCAATTTGGAACTATGTCCAAAGGGCGATAAAAGACTGTCTGCCCTTTGATCCAGCCATAGCACTGCTGGGCTTGTACCCCAAAGAGATAATGGACAAAAAGACTTGTACAAAAATATTCATAGCTGCGCTCTTTGTGGTGGCCAAAAATTGGAAAACGAGGGGATGCCCTTCAATTGGGGAATGGCTGAACAAATTGTGGTATATGTTGGTGATGGAATACTATTGTGCTAAAAGAAATAATAAAGTGGAGGAATTCCATGGAGACTGGAACAACCTCCAGGAAGTGATGCAGAGCGAAAGGAGCAGAACCAGGAAAACATTATACACAGAGACTGATACATTGTGGTACAATCGAAGGTGATGGACTTCTCCATTAGTATCAATGCAATTTCCCTGAACAATCTGCAGGGATCTAAAAAAAAATACTACCCACACGCAGAGGATAAACTGTGGGAGTAAAAACACCGCTGAAAAGCAACTGCTTGACTACAGGGTTGGAGGAGATAAGACTGAGGAGAGACTCTAAATGAACACTATAATGCAAACTCCAACAACAGGGAAATGGGTTCGAGTCAAGAACACATGTGATAACCAGTGGAATCATGCGTCGGCTATGGGAGAGGGAAAGGCGGGGGGGGGGGGGGGGGGGGGAGGGGGGGAGGGGGGAAGGGGAGGGGAGGAAAAGAAAACGATCTTTGTTTCCAGTGAATAATGTATGAAAACGACCAAATAAAATAATATTAAAATTTAAAAAAAATTATAACAGAAATTAATTTTATCAAAAGAACATCATCAAAATACATATTTAAAAGCAACAACTAGTTTTCCAGTTCCCAGTTAAAAGTTAAATATAAATATAAGTAAGCAAAGGGCCCAGATGGGTGCCATACCCACTGCCAAAGTAAGAAAGTAGAGATCAAAAGCTAATAATCTCCATTAACCTATCAGAATTAGCATCTCTTTGCATGCTTTCCACATTGCCTTGAGTTTGCTCTGGAGTAAGAATATTTCAGAGTTCTTCATAAAAAATCCATAATCATTGAGATAGTAGATATCGAGGTATGTATTTCAAAATACACTGCTTTGCCCAAGTTCTCCAAATATACCCTATGCCTGTATGAATCCTGGAATGAATTTGATGAGGGTTTATATGACATTTGATAAAGGCACACAGGTACCTGAATGAGACATCTTGCCTATGTAGATGTAAAAATGAAGACTTGAGTCCAGGACTCCAGTCCCCAGAAGTCCTTGCTCACTTCCCAGAATGCCTTGTAATCTCACTGAATTGTCACCTGGGCCGAGAGCATATTATTATTTAAAGGGTCTCCACCTACAGCGGGGTCTCTTCTCTTCCTGTCTCTGCTGGCAAGCAGACACATCTCATGATGTGAGTGAAATTTGAATGGGCCTCTCTGCCCACCTAGCACATGCTTCTCTTACTTGTATATTCCTAAATTCCTTATTTTAAATAAAACTCTAAAAAATAACACTCCTTGCAGAGAGAAACTAATTCCTACCTGCCTCAGTTTCCCCCAATTTTAAATCTTACATAGGAAAGGTACAAGGTTGCAATAGCAAATATGGGTCTGACACACAGTAAACAGTTAATAAATGTTTGCTGTTGGACTAGATGTGCTAAGTTTTATATACCTTCATCTATTATTTTCATAGCATATTTTCAGTCAACTACTCCTTGAATTTTTCACAACGACAGTGGGTACTAACTTCCCATCTAAAGATACAGACCTGGGCTTTTCTTTCAAGAAATACTCAATTGTCTCAACAGTGATTAATTTACGTAATAAGCACCTTGAAAAGTCAGGCATCTCCAAGGCACTTATGTGATCGATAGTGAGTGTAGAATCTGAAAAATGGAATGGCATTCTGATCAAAGGGGAAGAATTCTGACTGTTTGGAGAATTTCCTTTGTGTAGAAGGATTTGTGAAATGCAGCAGGCTAAGCTCAGCCATTCCCCTCATATATATGTTACTTTCACTAACATAGAATTGTTATCAATGTCATTTTTAGGATTTTCATTATTTTTACCAACTGCTTAGAATATCAGAATTGAACTTTACAAACAATCCAGGCAATACAAGCATCTCTTGCTGCTGTCATTATTGATTGTGGTGATGATGACGATGGTGGCAATTAGAACAATGTTTTTGTAACTTGAAAAATTTAGAAAACTTGACTACTGAATCATCTTATTCTTTACTTATTTGTCCATTTATCCATCCATCCACTTATCTATTTATCCTTCTTTCCTTCTCTCCTTCCTTCACTCTTTCCTTCTGCTTCCTTTCTTCCTTCCTTGCTTCCTCTTTTTTCTTTCTTCCTTGTCTGTAGGTCATGTTTCATGTCTAGGGATCACATGTTACTCTATATACTGTTTTATGTTAATACTTATTGAATATTCAGTAAAAGTATCCCAAAGCTGATTCAGTTATTTATAAATATACAGATAGAAATATATATATATATAATGCATTAAATATTATATATACACATATTTGTTATTGTTTAGTCATTTCAGTCATGCCTGACTCTTTGTGACACCATTTGGGGTTATCTTGGTAAAGTGGTTTGCATTTTCTTCTCCAGCATATTTTATACATGAGGAAACTTGGGCACACAGGGTTAAGTGACTTTCCCAGGGTCATAGAGGTAGTAACTTTCTGAGATCAAATTTGACCTTGGGTCTTCCTTACTCCAGGCCTGGTACTCTATCCACAATACCAACTAGCTGTCATGTAAATACACTCTATACATAATAATGTATATGTATATGTGTGTGCATATGTGTATAAAAGCATGAATGTGATACCATGGTTTAGCAGATATTTCATTGCTACATTTTTTTGGGGGGGTGTATGGGAAACCCTGGATCTAGGGATAGGGATCTAGAGCAAGGATCATGGATTTAGAATTGGAAGGGATGTGGGAAATCATTGAGTCGAATCCTCACATTTTGCTGATGAGGAAACTGAGTCTCAGAGAGGTTAAGTGGCTTGCTAGTAAATATCTGAGGTAGGATTTGAATTGTTATTTCTGACTCCCAAATTAAGATCTTTATCCACTGTGGCATCTGAAAAAGGAATTCTTTATAGCAGATCAGAGAGTTACTGCATTGCTGTACCTAACATTTCACAGAAATACCATAAATAGCTGAACAAAATAGTAAGCAAATAGTGAAAAGACTAATGATAGTGAAAATAAAAGGATGTCTTAAGTCCAATTTAGCAAGAGCTCTGGGAATCAACAGTGCAGGCTCACTAAATCATGAGCAGATGCTGAAAGACTTGATACCTAGATGCTGTAAGTGGCACAGATGGCCAAACAAGAAAGATAATCTTCTAAAACTGGACATAAATTATGTTTGGGGACATTCAAAAACACAAATGCTAGAGAGTCAAAGTATGAAGGACATTACATGATTAAAACAATTTCAAACTTGAGATTACCTGAAAATATGCCATCAGCCAAATAGCCTAAAGATCTCAATTTAAACCAAAGCTTCGTTTTAAATCCATCCATCCTTCCATATGAATTTCCATCCACATATGTGTGAACATATAGGTGTGTACACATTTGTGTGTGTATGTATGCCTGATTTTGAGTGGTGTGAAAATACAATTTCTAGGTGTATTGTGTATATGTACAGATTTATATTATTTATATACATATATTCATATTATATAGACATACTATAGATATTTATTATACCCTCCATGTTTGTTTGTATTTTATTTATCCTTGAAGTCCAATGCTTGACCATGACTTAGCAGGGACCCCAGGTTCTCTGGGACTCTTGTATTTATTTATTTTTCAGTTGAGAAAATTTATTTAATTAATTATTTTAGTATATTTTTCCATGGTTACATGATTCATGTTCTTTCCTTCCCCCTCCCCCCATAGCCAATGCACAATTCCATTTGGTTTACTTGGGTCAATGATCAAGACCTATTTCCATATTATTGATATTTGTACCAGGGTGATTGTTTAGTCTACATCCCCAGTCATATCTCTGGGACTCTTTTAGAAGTGCATGAATCCTGTCTTTAAGGATAGCTGTTGCAACATCTATGTCTCTGATAATCAAACAAAAGTTCATCATCATGAGTTTGAGTCAGGTGATAATATCCACCACCATAACCCACTCCTGTTCCCATAACTCATTTAGACAATTTAGTAAGGTGACAAGCAGGAGTATCAATGAAACGCAATTATGGATGTTTTAAAGCATCAATGTCAATAGTGTAGACCAAACAAGATATGCAGTTTTCACAGACTGGGAACATATAGACTTCAATCTTTGTCTTAGATGTAAGTCCTAGGGACCTGACTGAGATGCATAGAGGTTAAATGACTTGTCCAGGGTCACAGAGCTTATTATCAGAGACTAACCCACCAAGACAGCATGCTTCTCCATTTATATATAAATAAAATATGAAACACTCCAAAAATATGCATCATCCTTGAGCAGGAGTCATGCTAATCTTCTCTGTATCATTCCAAATTTAGTATATGTATTGCATGAATTTTGGGGATAGTTGAATTCCTTTCTGGGCTTTTGCCCACTTTTGATGTCCTCTTGTCACCCAACTCTCCCCTGTGGCTACAAAAAAACTGCAGCATTCCCAGAAGCCACACCTTGGTAAAACCATCTCAATTGTAGGGCTAAAACAGATTAAATATAATCAACAGTCCTCAAACCTGTCAGCATATTAGGAATATGTCTACCCCAAGCATCTAACAACTTCCCTATGAGTAATGGGTGATAAGAATAATTTATTCCATCAGACAAGAAGGTTGCTGAAGTGGATGCTGTGGAGTTTTAGAGCCTGTTCAGATATCTAAGAGACCAAGGTCATCCACTGCAGCCTGGACCATTGTCAGTCATCCTGCTTTTTGTCTTGCCACTGGATTTGGATGACTGGAAGAGACAATGAGGTTGACAAGTTTGTGCAACTGTCTCACTTAAATCCAATTAATGTACAAGTCAAGATATTACCTTCTGTTGTGGTTGAAATGAATGAAAAGAATGAAAGAACTACAGCAATAATAGCATATACAAAATATTACTGACATGTTAATCCTATGGTGGTGAGCCTCCCAACTTAGCTAATGTAAAAATGGAGACTTGTTTTCCTCTTATCCTCAAATTATTGTAATCTTTAAGTTGATTATGTTTTCATGATCCTGTTGGGGAAACTTTTCCCAAACAATCAAATGGAGAAATGTAAAAATGGAGATTTGAACCCCAGACTTCAATTCCCAGAAGACCTTGTTAGTTCCCAGAATTCCCTGAAATCTCACCCGGAGGTCCTCACCTGGGGTGAGAGCAAAAGGGGCATTTAAACTGACTGTACTGCCTACTCTGGCTCTCGGCTTCCGCTTCTGGGCACACATGGCTCTCTACCAGGCAGGCACGATGTAGGTTGCATGTGCTTTTCCTTATTTTGTATTTTCTTTATTTCTTAATTTTAATAAACCTCATAAAAATATAATACTTTTAGCAGAGAAACTAATTTTAACTGCTACACTAACTTTACCATCAATTTTCCAGAAAAAAAAAATATTGGGAAGATCAAACACTTTTTGAATGCATTTTTAAAATTTGGCCATGTAAATGTATGTTATTACTATATCAAGTAAAATTTGTAAGGATCTTTTGCAGGAAAAAAAAAAGAAGAAAAGGGACACTTGGGAGTCATCTACCAAACAAATAAGCAAACCTGGAGATAAAGCCCTCCAAGTTCCCTCTTGTTATTTTCTTTTTCAGCTCTACCTAGTCCCATTTTGTACACCTTGAACTCAAGTATTTCACTATCTTGAGACTTTCTCATTAGATTTGTATTAGATTAATTTAGCAAATGACTTTGTGTACCTGAAATTGAACGTTGACCTGATCCAGAGCTCTTTTTTATCTTAAGTGGCTTTACATTTGATGAGCTATAGTTCTTTCCCCTAGATCCTCACAAAATGCTTCTCATTACTGATTACTCTCATGGCTTGCTAATTATAATATTATTAATACTATTAATAACATTAATATGGCAATTCAATATTTACAAAACACTTTACACATATCTCATTTGATCCTCACAACAAAACTATGAGAAAGTTGCTATTATTATACTGTATATATTGTATATTTTGTATATAAGGAAAGTGAGATTGGGAGAGGTTGACTTACCCAGGATCATGTAGGTAGGAAGTATTTAAGATAAGATTTCAAAATACGTCTTCCTGGTCTGAATGCCAATTTGTATCATCTAATTGCCACTTCAAAGAATGATTATATGCTTAATTAGCAATATTTGCTCATAGCTGTACCTTGATTTTGATTGATATTGTTAGAATGTCCCATCAAGTAGGACCTGAGTACCTTTATCCAAAAGATAGGTCCTACAAACAAATAATACCTTACTGGCAACATTTTTTTTAATTTAAAAAATTTGTATTTAATATTCTTTTTTACATTTTGAGATCTAAATTCTCTCCCTCTTTTCTGCTCCTCCATCATTCACTGAAATTATATAATATCAACTGTATATGTGACTTTATGCAAAACATTTTCATATTAGCCATCCAAAACCACAAAAAAAGCAAGAGACTCCCAGTCAAATAAAAAAAAAAACAACTGTTTCAGTTTCCACATAGAGTTCATCATTTCTCTCTTTGGAGGTAGATAGCATTTTTCATCATGATCTTGGACCTTTGTTTTGAACAGAGCAGCTAAAAATTTCAGAGTCAATCATTCTTATAACATTGCTTTCATTTTGTATACTGTTCTCCTCACTCTGCTCACTTCACTTTGTATGAGTTCCTATAAGTCTGCCTAGGTTTTTCTGAAACCACTTTCCTCATCATTTCTAATAGTATTCCATCACAATCATATTGCACAATTTATTCAGTCATTCCACAATTCATGATCATTCCCTTAGTCTCCAATTTCTTCATCACTACAAAAAAAAATGCTGCTATTAACATTTTTGTACATGTAGGTCCTTTTTCTCTTTCCTTTTTCTCTTTTTGGAATAGGGACCTAATAGTGATATTCCTAGATGATAAAGTAGGCACAATTTTATATTCTTTTGGGCAAAGTTACAAATTACTCTCCAGAATAGATAGACTTGTTCAGAATTGCACAACAGCACATTAGTGTCCCTATTTTTTCACATTGGCTCCAAGATTTGTCATTTTCCTTTCTTAATGAGTTAGCCAATCTGATAGGTGTGAGGTGATACCTCAATTATTTTAATTTGTATTTCTCCAAACAATCTGATTCAAAGCATTTTTTTCATTGAATTACTGATAGCTTTAATTTCCTCTTCAGAAAAATGGCCTATTCATATCCTTTGATCATTTATTAATTGGGAAATGGTTCTTATATTTTTATAAATTTGACTTATTTTTCAATATATTTGAGAATCAGAGAAACTTGTTATAACTTCCCTCCTTTTCTCCACTTTCTTTCTTTCCTTCCACTTTTGGCTGATTTTGGTTTATATCTTATGCAAAAATGTTTTAATTTTATGTAATCAAAATTATCCATTTTGTTTTCTATAAACCTTTCTATTTCTTGTTTGGTCATAAATTCTTCCCTTATCCATATATCTGATTATGAAATTTGTCCATACTTCCCTAATTTATTTATAACATCACCCTTTATAATTACATCATTTAAACACTTTTTTTCCTTATTTTGGTATATGGTGTGAGATGTTGGTTCATATTTAGTTTTTATTAAACTAGTTTCCAGGTTTCTTAGTAGTTTTTGTCCCAAAGCTTTAATTTGGGCATTTATCAAATACTACATCACTATAATTATTTACTACAGTGTATTTCATACCTACTTTGTTTCACTGATCCATTGCTCTATTTCTGAGCCAGTCCCAGATCGTTTTGATGATTCCTGCTTCATAATATACTATGATTCCCTTGATATTCTTGAACTTTTTTTCTTCTAGAAAAATTTTGTTATTTTTTTCTAGTTCTAAAGAATAATTCTTTGTTAGCTTGATTGGTATAGAATTGAACAACAAGTATAAATTAAGTAGGATTGCCATTTTAATATATTGGCTCAGTCTACCCATGAGCAATTAATATTTCTCCAGTTGTTAAGATCTGACTTTATTTGTATGAAAGTCTTTTGTAATTATTTTCATGGAGTCCCTGGCTTTGTCATAGAAGGTTGATTCTCAATAGTTTCATGTTGTCTTTAATTTTTCTTGATGGAATATCAGTATCCTTTTTTTACTTAGCAGTGTATGGAAATGCTGATGGTTTATTTGGACTTATTTTATATATTGCTATTCTGCTAAAGTTGTGAATTGTTTCAACTAATTTTTTAGTTGATTCTTCAGGATTCTATACCATGATATCAAATGCAGAATGATACTTTTGTTTCCTCTACCTATATTTAGTCATTCAATTTCTTTTCCTTGTCATTACTATAACTAGCATGTCTAATATAATGTTGAATAATAGTGGCAATAATGGAATCCTTGCTTCATTCTTGATCTTACATGGAAACATAGTTTACTCCCATTACAGAAAATGCTTGCTTTTGTTTTTACATAGATACTGCTTATCATTTTAAGAAATATTCCATTTATTCCTATACTTTCTCTTTGTTGGTAGGAATTAGTGTTAATTTTTTTATAAACATATTCCACATCTATTGATATTATTGTGATTTTTGTTGTTGTTGCTATGGTCATTTTCCCTTTATATTGTAACTAGCTTCACATTCCTTGCAAAAGTCTCACTTGATAATCTATAATATTTGTGATAGATTGCTATAATCTCCTTGCTAGCATTTTATTTACAATTCTGCAGTTATTTCATTTCATTATTCATTAGGGAAATTGACTTCTTTTCTTTATCTGTTTTTGCTCTCCTTTTTTTAGATATCAGAGACATATTTGTTTCATAAAATGCATTTCTTAAGGCTCCTTTACATACTTTTTAATAGTTTATGTAGTATTAGGATTCATTGTTCCTTTAATGTTTGGTAGAATTCATTTGTAAATCCATATGTTTCTTAGGGAGTTCATTGAGGGCTTTTTTCCATTTCTTTTTTCTTAGTACACTTAAGTATTCTGTTTACTCTTCTGTTAACATGGACAATTTATATTTTTATAATAATTCATTCATTTCACTTAGATTGCCAGTTTTACTGACATATAATTGGGCAAAATAATACTTGTAGTGCATTCACCCTTTTCATTTTTGATTCTGGCAATTTAGTTTTCTTCTTCCTTCTTAAATCAAATTAACAAATGGATTATCTATTTTTTTCCACAAAACTAGCTTCTGGTTTTAATTATTAGCACAGTTTTTTAATCTCTCTTTTGGTTTTTGGAGTTCTACTTTGGGGTTTAATTGGACAAGTGGCCTCTCAAAGACTACCACCTTCTGCCATGTAAAATATACTTTAAACATGTAGGCTTTCATTGTGCACTGGTTCTTCCTTTGAAATGCCACTCAAAGTTTCTGGGTGTGAAAGCTCACAAATATTGCTCCTCTCAATCCCAGGTGGAAGGACTTTTAAACAAACAAACTTTTTTGTTCCCTAAGTTTGAACATAGCTAAATGTAGAGGCACTTTTATGAAAGTTTGACCACCAACTGCAAAATGTGTAGTAGGAAAAACAGGAAACTTTGATGGAATTTAGTTTTTCTTCAATGGAGAAATTATTTATACTAATTAAATTATAAAGCTTTCAAAATTTCAAAAGTATGATAGTTACCTTTTTGACTCAGGAGCAGAATTACGTTTTAATGAATCACAGTCTAGTACACTGTTAAATAACAACACTGTTTCCATATTCCTGGCTGCAAAAGAGCTTGGAGAGAAAGGCACAATAGCAGGACTTTTTCTAGGGCTATTTGGTTTCTGAGGAATAGTAGTTCAGATGCCCAGCTCTAGAAGGTTTTGCGGAAATACCTGAGGCACCTATAAGGGATGATGACTCAACTTGTAAACTGGAGGGTTAACATGCTACCTTGTAAGTGGTAATTTTTTTTTTTCCAAAAAGCCTATATCACATTCAGTTTTCAGTCTGCCTTAGCCATACCTTTTATACATTTATTTATGTATATATTTCTATTTTTGTATGTATATGTTTATGTATACATTTATACATGCATACATTTATAAGTTCCCTGAGCCCACAAATTAAGCTATCCAACAATTCCATACATAAAAAGAAAATAATTTTACAAATATATCCACATCACCAAAGATATTTTCCTGGGCTACACAGATATGAAGGGTAAAATACTCGCATATATTTCTATCATATGGACCTCAGTGTGCCTTTTCCTCAGCAGCCAGTCATAATCTCTTACCTCACAATCGACCTCACTCTCAACCCCACCCCACTCCTACCTTCCCACATTTTTGTATGTTGACTTTAATCAGTGTCAGTAATTTTCTTCTCCCTTCCCCAAACCCTGTCTAGTCACTCAGTTCTTTAAAGATAAAGTGTTGATTATCCTCCCGACTCTTAGAAAAGATGCAACTGGTGGGAGGGAAAGAGTGAACATGGATTGCAAAATGTCATAAAATGAATATTACAATTTTTATCAACATGTAAAAAATTAAAAATAAAATAAAAAAGAGAAGCAACTTTAATGCAAGTCTCTTGCTTCCTAGTAGCAGATGGTATAGCAGTTAAAATTAGTTTCTCTGCTAGAAGTATCATATTTTTATGAGGTTTATTAAAGATTAAGAATTAAAGAAAATACAAAATAAGAAAGCTCATGTCTAGGCCCAGAGAGCCCATTCACAATCACTCACTCTACATTCTGCCTGTTAGAGCTGCATGTGGAAGCCCAGAGAGTGAGTAGGCAAATAACAGTCAGTTTAAATAGCCATTGTGTTCTCCAACTCAAGTGAGATTCAGGGAGATTAGAGGGCAATCTGGGAACTAGCAAGGATTTCTGGGGATTGAAGTCTGGGGTTCAAATCTCCGTTTTTATAATGATCACTATTGGTGAAATGAAGAAGGAAGGTTGGTCCAAAGCTTGTAAGAGATTAAATCATACTTACTACCCTGTGGCATATCATGTGATTTTAATTGATAAATCCTAGACTGCATAACTAGGAAATGACATAGGATCTATGAACCCAGATCTTTCTGACATAAATGCCAATAGTCTATCTGATACATGAAAATTCTACTTTTGAAAAGCCAAGTTGTGCGAAAGCATTTGTTAAGTGCCTACTGTGGGTCAGGCTCTGTGGGATATTGTAATATGTTTTATGCATAAATATGTACTTCTGTTCTTTAGAAGAATGGTGACAAAATAATAGAAATGAGAAGAGCTTCCTATTCCTTTGATCACCCTGGGGGCTGGGCCTGTGGGGAGTGGGTGAGTCTTCTAGTGGCTCCAGTGAAGGTTCCCTCCTTCTGAACCCAGCAGGTCAAAGGGGACAAGTGAAGCAGCAGAGAAGAAACTGGTGGGAGAAGTCTGAATCCATCCTAGAAGATGACTCAGTCTGGATTTGAGATCACTAGTGAGAGTTCCAGGGCAAATTCTTCAAAGAGTCATAAGAAGTGATACATCTTTGTTCCAGAGCTGTTCCCACCAGGCTTACCTGAGGAAGATCAGGGAATTCATCAAACCAATGAGGAGAGTCATTCTGGAAGAGCAAATCCACTTGCCAGGGGAGAGGCATGGAGGCATCTACCCAAAGAGCACGCCATCTGGGTCCAGGGGGAAACAGCAACACCACAGTGGACAACCATGGCCATGGCTTCTTTGACTACTCTCTGTTGGTTCCCTTTCCATCTTCTATGAAAGCAGAGATTTCCTGCAGCTCTTTGGACCTAAATCCTGAGCCTCACCGCAGTGGAGTCCAGCGTGAGATAACTGTCATTAGGAATAAATTGGTTATCCATTGGAGAGGTAAAGAAGCCCGATTCTTCCAAGTGTCTATCATCACCTTCCTGGACTCTGATCATACAGACCAAGGAGCATTTTGGGCCCCCAATGCTCCACTAAGAACCCTCTCATCCCATTTCCCCAATGAAGAAGAGTTACCAAAAACACTGAGTTTTAACAAGATAGGAAAATGGAATCCAAGATCCCTCCCTAACTTCCTTACTGCTCACTCCTGCCCCCTTTCCCCCTACCCTGCTTTGAATACCACTTTCTTTTCAAGGGAAAATATGGAAGATGCAAAGGAGAGATCTTGGTTCCAATTACACATTCCACCATGAACTTGTTGCAGAAAATGAATCTCATTATACAAATACAAACCCTGAACTGATTGATCCCTTAATAAGAGTCAACCCTCAGTCCTCTACCCCTGTGGACACCAAATTTGGCTTCGAACTGGAATTACAGAAGGGGTATTTTTTTTTTATGATGTGGTTTTGAGGTTTTTTGTTTTTGTTTTTTTAACCTTTAACCCTCAGAGCCAGTTGGTAAAGAGGCTGGAGATGATTTAATAAGGACGGAAGACTATATGTATGTATTCACGTCTCTTCCCTTACAACATATGCTCCTTGGGAGCAGGAACTGTTTTTACTTTGGTCATTGTTTACCTCACCCTTAGCATAGTACCCAAAACATTGAGCACTTAATAAGTGCTTGTTGATTGGTTGATTAAGCAGAGACTAGCCGAAAGGACTTAAGGTTAAATAGGATAGTGATAGATGGATTGCTCAATGGATAGAGTAAGGAATGGAGTTGAAAGGTCCTGGGTTCAAATATGGACTCAGACATCTTTCTAGCAGTAAGACCTGGATGAGTCAACCCCAGTGGCCTAGCCTTTATCCTCTTCTGTCTTGGAACTGATAACTTGTAAGGAATCCTACACAGAAGGAAGGGCTTAAAAAAAAATTAAAAAGAATGCATAGGCTTTTCTCTCAGCCCCTTTTGGCCCTAACCTCCAGGGTCAGCAGAATGGCAAATGCAGTTGCTTCTCCTGGGGTTGGTAGAACAATTGCTGGCAGCAGGGGGTGGGGAGGGGGTCCTTACTCTCCTTTCTTTCTGCACCAGTTCACTCACTCTTTCCCTTTCCCTCTTATTCTCTGGGACTCTCCTTCCCCCTTCCCACTCTCTGTATCCATCTCATTCACTTAAGGGTAAGAGATTCAGCTGAGCCCTGGACAGGGAACTGAATTCTGTTTTCTGGAGCAGTGTTAACTCCTGAAGGTTGTTGTTCAGAATTATCTTTTGAATTTATAGTTTTAATGGCTTTTCATGTTCATATGGAGCTGGAGAATTCCCTCAAAATCCATATTGTAGCAAAGTCTTCATTAAATTTTTGCCTTCCTTCTTAATAAAAAAAGGAAAGAAGTGAGAAGAGCACCTTAGCTTTTCCATCAATCAGTAAACATTTTTTGAAGGACCTACTATGTGCCATATAACCATTAGGGACACAAATACAGATTTTAAAAAATCCTCTCTGGGATCTTACAATATGATGTGGAAATTCAGTATATAAAAGGAGGTTGAAAGGGGGAGTGGGAAAAAAGAGAAGGAGAAAGCACCCTGCTCAGGTGCATGAAGGAAAAGTTGAAGGAAGTCTGAAAGTTATATACCAGGGGAAGACTATGTTAAACTCATTCCATAAATAGAAGCCCTAGAACCATGGTCCCACCGACTAGTCAAAAGACACAGTCAGAGGAGTAGAAGGTACTGATAAAATGTGAATATCAAAACACACTCAAGGCATTTTTTAAACTTTTTATTTTATACTTGCAGGAAAATGACTTCTTTGACTTCCTCTAGGTCCCAACTAAAATCCAATATTTTACAAGAAGTCTTTTTCAACTCCTTTTAATCTAGTGCCTTCCTACTATTAATTATTTCTTATTCATCCTATTAGCTTACTTTGGATAGATTAGTTTGCACTATATTCCTATAACCCCAATTATATTATATGGAATTTGAGAGAAAGGACTGACTTTTGTTTCTTTCTGTATCCTCAGCACTTAGAAGTGTGCCTGAAACATAGTAGGATATAGTAAATGTTTACTGATCAACTAATGAGATTTCCCAATAATGAGTTTCCTGGGAAAGGAAAACATGCTGGAGAAGTCCAAGGATGTTCAAAAGCAGTGTAATTGGCAGTATATAGGTAGTAAAATGGTAGTGAACATTTGCCAGACTTGTATCCTTTGCTGTTCTCTATAGCCTCTTCAAGTACTCAGTAAATTTGCATTGTTGGATGACTTCACTGATAAGGGGGTCAACAGTAATTCCCCACCAGCCCAGGATTCCTTCTGCTTCTTGTGCTCATCATAGGTTATACTAGATGATTAAATGTGAGAATTTATTCCCTTGGCAATCTGGTGTACAGATTGACGTCTTTCCACTGACCCTAGCACAGACCATATACACAGACTGTCCTGACTCTGGGATACCCAGAATGTAACAGACAGATAAACCCTGATTCCAGAGCCTCACCCTTTGTTGAAATAAATGGAATATTGACTTCCCACTGAAACCTTTCTCTTCAATAGAACAGAGGGGCATACTACATAGACACTTAGAGCAACCTGATAGCTATTAAGCCTAAAAGACCCTCCTTTCTCAAGATGGGGCAATTCTCAACAACCCATGAATGACAGAGTCTCCTGGGTTGGGGTGGAGTGATGGTGGTGGTGATGATAATGGTGATGGTGCTGGTGGTGGTGATGATAATGGTGATGGTGCTGGTGGTGGTGGTGATAATGGTGATGGTGCTGGTGGTGGTGGTGATAATGGTGATGGTGGTGGTGGTGGAGGTGATAATGGTGATGGTGGTGGTAGTGATAATGGTGATAGTGATGGTGGTGGAGGTGATAATGGTGATGGTGATGGTGGTGGAGGTGATAATGGTGATGGTGGTGGTAGTGATAATGGTGATGGTGATGGTGGTGGAGGTGATAATGGTGATGGTGATGGTGGTGGAGGTGATAATGGTGATGGTGGTGGTAGTGATAATGGTGATGGTGATGGTGGTGGAGGTGATAATGGTGATGGTGATGGTGGTGGAGGTGATAATGGTGATGGTGATGGTGGTAGAGGAGAAAATCCATGGGTCCAGGCATCTCTAGAGGGTGGAGGTGAGTCCAGCTGCTCATTGCTGTCTGTTGGACCATGTTCTTCACTTCTCTGGCCCCTAACAAAACAAAGGTAGCCTACTACTAGACAAGAGAAGGTATAGCAAGGAGAACCTAAAAAGAGTCAGTGTAAGAACTGCTATGGGAGCCTATAAAAACAAGCTGGAAGCAGCAGCCAAATAGTGGCAAGAATCAGCAGAACCTGGTGTTCTTGCTGATGGGCTCAGGATACAAGTAGCCAACTATAGAATTCACTCAACACATCCCCTTCCCCTCTACCCTATCTGTCTAAAAGCTAGGAAGCAAATGACAAAGGCCAAAGACCACCAGGAAATCAGGGCCTAGCTGGATGATCTTCCATTGGTGCTTCTGCTATTCCTTCTTCTTTATTCTAGGGAACTAGTTGGCACAGTGAATAGAAAATTAGGCCTGCAATCAGGAAGACCTAAATTCAAATCTAACCTCAGATACTTACTAGTTGTGTGACCCTGGGTAAATCAGTTAACCTCTATGTATCTATCTCCCAGGGTTGTTATGAGGATCAAATGAGATAATAATTGTAAAGAGCTTAGCACAGTGACAAGCACATAGTAGGCACTATATAAAGTTAGCTATTATTACTTAATATACTCTCTGTGTGAACCTGGGACTTCAAACAAAAGGAAGTTGAAAGGTCGTCTGATCTGAGGAAAGAGATAAATTTACTAATCAAATTTGAACAATAACCTTAGAGTAATTATTAAAGGGGA